>NW_028116313.1:0-46306 GCF_964273445.1 Streptopelia decaocto
CACGTCAAAAAATGGCTAAAATTCCAGCTGAAATTTTTTCAAAGTCCCTTAAAAATTTTCCAATTTTTGTCCCAATTCTTCCCATTCCCATTGAAACTTTTCAAATCCCTCTCAAATTGTTGAAATTCTCTTGAAGCTTTTAAAATTCTCTCTAGAATTTTCAAATCCATGTCCACATGTTTACAATTTCACGTCAAAAAATGGCTAAAATTCCAGTTGAAATTTTTTCAAAGTCCCTTAAAAATTTTCCAATTTTTGTCCCAATTCTTCCCATTCCCATTGAAACTTTTCAAATCCCTCTCAAAATTGTTGAAATTCTGTTGAAGCTTTTAAAATTCTCTCTAGAATTTTCAAAATCCATGTCCACATGTTTACAATTTCACGTCAAAAAATGGCTAAAATGCCAGTTGAAATTTTTTCAAAGTCCCTTAAAAATTTTCCAATTTTTGTCCCAATTCTTCCCATTCCCATTGAAACTTTTCCAAATCCCTCTCAAAATTGTTGAAATTCTCTTGAAGCTTTTAAAATTCTCTCTAGAATTTTCAAAATCCACTTCATCATGTTTACAATTTCACGTCAAAAAATGGCTAAAATTCCAGTTGAAATTTTTTCAAAGTCCCTGAAAAATTTTCCAATTTTTGTCCCAATTCTTCCCATTCCCATTGAAACTTTTCAAATCCCTCTCAAAATTGTGGAAATTCTGTTGAAGCTTTTAAAATTCTCTCTAGAATTTTCAAAATCCATGTCCACATGTTTATAATTTCACGTCAAAAAATGGCTAAAATTCCAGCTGAAATTTTTTCAAAGTCCCTTAAAAATTTTCCAATTTTTGTCCCAATTCTTCCCATTCCCATTGAAACTTTTCAAATCCCTCTCAAAATTGTTGAAATTCTCTTGAAGCTTTTAAAATTCTCTCTAGAATTTTCAAAATCCATGTCCACATGTTTACAATTTCACGTCAAAAAATGGCTAAAATTCCAGTTGAAATTTTTTCAAAGTCCCTTAAAAATTTTCCAATTTTTGTCCCAATTCTTCCCATTCCCATTGAAACTTTTCAAATCCCTCTCAAAATTGTTGAAATTCTGTTGAAGCTTTTAAAATTCTCTCTAGAATTTTCAAAATCCACTTCATCATGTTTACAATTTCACGTCAAAAAATGGCTAAAATTCCAGTTGAAATTTTTTCAAAGTCCCTTAAAATTTTCCAATTTTTGTCCCAATTCTTCCCATTCCCATTGAAACTTTTCAAATCCCTCTCAAAATTGTTGAAATTCTGTTGAAGCTTTTAAAATTCTCTCTAGAATTTTCAAAATCCATGTCCACATGTTTACAATTTCACGTCAAAAAATGGCTAAAATGCCAGTTGAAATTTTTTCAAAGTCCCTTAAAAATTTTCCAATTTTTGTCCCAATTCTTCCCATTCCCATTGAAACTTTTCAAATCCCTCTCAAAATTGTGGAAATTCTGTTGAAGCTTTTAAAATTCTCTCTAGAATTTTCAAAATCCATGTCCACATGTTTACATTTCACGTCAAAAATGGCTAAAATTCCAGTTGAAATTTTTTCAAAGTCCCTGAAAAATTTTCCAATTTTTGTCCCAATTCTTCCCATTCCCATTGAAAACTTTTCAAATCCCTCTCAAAATTGTTGAAATTCTGTTGAAGCTTTTAAAATTCTCTCTAGAATTTTCAAAATCCACTTCATCATGTTTACAATTTCACGTCAAAAAATTGCTAAAATTCCAGGTGATATTTTTTCAAAAGTCCCTTAAAAATTTTCCAATTTTTGTCCCAATTCTTCCCATTCCCATTGAAACTTTTCAAATCCCTCTCAAAATTGTTGAAATTCTCTTGAAGCTTTTAAAATTCTCTCTAGAATTTTCAAAATCCATGGCCACATGTTTACAATTTCACGTCAAAAAATGGCTAAAATTCCAGCTGAAATTTTTTCAAAGTCCCTTAAAAATTTTCCAATTTTTGTCCCAATTCTTCCCATTCCCATTGAAACTTTTCAAATCCCTCTCAAAATTGTGGAAATTCTGTTGAAGCTTTTAAAATTCTCTCTAGAATTTTCAAAATCCATGGCCACATGTTTACAATTTCACGTCAAAAAATGGCTAAAATTCCAGTTGAAATTTTTTCAAAGTCCCTTAAAAATTTTCCAATTTTTGTCCCAATTCTTCCCATTCCCATTGAAACTTTTCAAATCCCTCTCAATATTGTTGAAATTCTCTTGACGCTTTTAAAATTCTCTCTAGAATTTTCAAAATCCATGTCCACATGTTTACAATTTCACGTCAAAAAATGGCTACAATTCCAGTTGAAATTTTTTCAAAGTCCCTGAAAAATTTTCCAATTTTTGTCCCAATTCTTCCCATTCCCATTGAAACTTTTCAAATCCCTCTCAAAATTGTTGAAATTCTCTTGAAGCTTTTAAAATTCTCTCTAGAATTTTCAAAATCCATGGCCACATGTTTACAATTTCACGTCAAAAAATGGCTAAAATTCCAGTTGAAATTTTTTCAAAGTCCCTTAAAATTTTCCAATTTTTGTCCCAATTCTTCCCATTCCCATTGAAACTTTTCAAATCCCTCCCAAAATTGTTGAAATTCTATTGAAGCTTTTAAAATTCTCTCTAGAATTTTCAAAATCCACTTCATCATGTTTACAATTTCACGTCAAAAAATGGCTA
This sequence comes from Streptopelia decaocto, assembly GCF_964273445.1. Taxonomy (NCBI): domain Eukaryota; kingdom Metazoa; phylum Chordata; class Aves; order Columbiformes; family Columbidae; genus Streptopelia; species Streptopelia decaocto. Next base: position 2,690 of record NW_028116313.1, read on the forward strand.
AAATTCCAGTTGAAATTTTTTCAAAGTCCCTGAAAAATTTTCCAATTTTTGTCCCAATTCTTCCCATTCCCATTGAAACTTTTCAAATCCCTCCCAAAATTGTGGAAATTCTCTTGAAGCTTTTAAAATTCTCTCTAGAATTTTCAAAATCCATGTCCACATGTTTACAATTTCACGTCAAAAAATGGCTAAAATTCCAGTTGAAATTTTTTCAAAGTCCCTGAAAAATTTTCCAATTTTTGTCCCAATTCTTCCCATTCCCATTGAAACTTTTCAAATCCCTCCCAAAATTGTGGAAATTCTGTTGAAGCTTTTAAAATTCTCTCTAGAATTTTCAAAATCCATGTCCACATGTTTACAATTTCACGTCAAAAAATGGCTATAATGCCAGTTGAAATTTTTTCAAAGTCCCTTAAAAATTTTCCAATTTTTGTCCCAATTCTTCCCATTCCCATTGAAACTTTTCAAATCCCTCTCAAATTGTTGAAATTCTGTTGAAGCTTTTAAAATTCTCTCTAGAATTTTCAAAATCCATGGCCACATGTTTACAATTTCACGTCAAAAAATGGCTAAAATGCCATTGAAATTTTTTCAAAGTCCCTTAAAAATTTTCCAATTTTTGTCCCAATTCTTCCCATTCCCATTGAAACTTTTCAAATCCCTCTCAAAATTGTGGAAATTCTGTTGAAGCTTTTAAAAATTCTCTCTAGAATTTTCAAAATCCATGTCCACATGTTTACAATTTCACATAAAAAAATTGCTAAAATTCCAGTTGAAATTTTTTCAAAGTCCCTTAAAAATTTTCCAATTTTTGTCCCAATTCTTCCCATTCCCATTGAAACTTTCAAATCCTCCCAAAATTGTTGAAATTCTCTTGAAGCTTTTAAAATTCTCTCTAGAATTTTCAAAATCCATGTCCACATGTTTACAATTTCACGTCAAAAAATGGCTAAAATTCCAGTTGAAATTTTTTCAAAGTCCCTGAAAAATTTTCCAATTTTTGTCCCAATTCTTCCCATTCCCATTGAAACTTTTCAAATCCCTCTCAAAATTGTTGAAATTCTCTTGAAGCTTTTAAAATTCTCTCTAGAATTTTCAAAATCCATGTCCACATGTTTACAATTTCACGTCAAAAAATGGCTAAAATTCCAGTTGAAATTTTTTCAAAGTCCCTTCAAAATTTTCAATTTTTGTCCCAATTCTTCCCATTCCCATTGAAACTTTTCAAATCCCTCTCAAAATTGTTGAAATTCTGTTGAAGCTTTTAAAATTCTCTCTAGAATTTTCAAAATCCATGTCCACATGTTTACAATTTCACGTCAAAAAATGGCTAAAATGCCAGTTGAAATTTTTTCAAAGTCCCTTAAAAATTTTCCAATTTTTGTCCCAATTCTTCCCATTCCCATTGAAACTTTTCAAATCCCTCTCAAAATTGTTGAAAATCTGTTGAAGCTTTTAAAATTCTCTCTAGAATTTTCAAAATCCATGTCCACATGTTTACAATTTCACGTCAAAAAATGGCTAAAATTCCAGTTGAAATTTTTTCAAAGTCCCTGAAAAATTTTCCAATTTTTGTCCCAATTCTTCCCATTCCCATTGAAACTTTTCAAATCCCTCCCAAAATTGTTGAAATTCTCTTGAAGCTTTTAAAATTCTCTCTAGAATTTTCAAAATCCACTTCATCATGTTTACAATTTCACGTCAAAAAATGGCTAAAATGCCAGTTGAAATTTTTTCAAAGTCCCTGAAAAATTTTCCAATTTTTTGTCCCAATTCTTCCCATTCCCATTGAAACTTTTCAAATCCCTCTCAAAATTGTTGAAATTCTCTTGAAGCTTTTAAAATTCTCTCTAGAATTTTCAAAATCCATGTCCACATGTTTACAATTTCACGTCAAAAAATGGCTAAAATTCCAGTTGAAATTTTTTCAAAGTCCCTTAAAAATTTTCCAATTTTTGTCCCAATTCTTCCCATTCCCATTGAAACTTTTCAAATCCCTCTCAAAATTGTGGAAATTCTGTTGAAGCTTTTAAAATTCTCTCTAGAATTTTCAAAATCCATGTCCACATGTTTACAATTTCACGTCAAAAAATGGCTAAAATTCCAGTTGAAATTTTTTCAAAGTCCCTTAAAAATTTTCCAATTTTTGCCCCAATTCTTCCCATTCCCATTGAAACTTTTCAAATCCCTCTCAAAATTGTTGAAATTCTCTTGAAGCTTTTTAAAATTCTCTCTAGAATTTTCAAAATCCATGGCCACATGTTTACAATTTCACGTCAAAAAATGGCTAAAATTCCAGTTTGAAATTTTTTCAAAGTCCCTGAAAAATTTTCCAATTTTTGTCCCAATTCTTCCCATTCCCATTGAAACTTTTCAAATCCCTCTCAAAATTGTGGAAATTCTCTTGAAGCTTTTAAAATTCTCTCTAGAATTTTCAAAATCCACTTCATCATGTTTACAATTTCACGTCAAAAAATGCTAAAATTCCAGTTGAAATTTTTTCAAAGTCCTGAAAAATTTTCCAATTTTTGTCCCAATTCTTCCCATTCCCATTGAAACTTTTCAAATCCCTCTCAAAATTGTTGAAATTCTCTTGAAGCTTTTAAAATTCTCTCTAGAATTTTCAAAATCCATGTCCACATGTTTACAATTTCACGTCAAAAAATGGCTAAAATTCCAGTTGAAATTTTTTCAAAGTCCCTTAAAAAATTTCCAATTTTTGTCCCAATTCTTCCCATTCCCATTGAAACTTTTCAAATCCCTCTCAAAATTGTTGAAATTCTGTTGAAGCTTTTAAAATTCTCTCTAGAATTTTCAAATCCATGTCCACATGTTTACAATTTCACGTCAAAAAATGGCTAAATGCCAGTTGAAATTTTTTCAAAAGTCCCTTAAAAATTTTCCAATTTTTGTCCCAATTCTTCCCATTCCCATTGAAACTTTTCAAATCCCTCTCCAAAATTGTTGAAATTCTCTTGAAGCTTTTAAAATTCTCTCTAGAATTTTCAAAATCCATGTCCACATGTTTACAATTTCACGTCAAAAATGGCTAAAATTCAGTTGAAATTTTTCAAAGTCCCTTAAAAATTTTCCAATTTTTGTCCCAATTCTTCCCATTCCCATTGAAACTTTTCAAATCCCTCCCAAAATTGTTGAAATTCTCTTGAAGCTTTTAAAATTCTCTCTAGAATTTTCAAAATCCACTTCATCATGTTTACAATTTCACGTCAAAAAATGGCTAAAATTCCAGTTGAAATTTTTTCAAAGTCCCTGAAAAATTTTCCAATTTTGTCCCAATTCTTCCCATTCCCATTGAAACTTTTCGAAATCCCTCTCAAAATTGTTGAAATTCTCTTGAAGCTTTTAAAATTCTCTCTAGAATTTTCAAAATCCATGTCCACATGTTTACAATTTCACGTCAAAAAATGGCTAAAATTCCAGTTGAAATTTTTTCAAAGTCCCTTAAAAAATTTCCAATTTTTGTCCCAATTCTTCCCATTCCCATTGAAACTTTTCAAATCCCTCTCAAAATTGTGGGAAATTCTGTTGAAGCTTTTAAATTCTCTCTAGAATTTTCAAAATCCATGTCCACATGTTTACAATTTCACGTCAAAAAATGGCTAAAATTCCAGTTGAAATTTTTTCAAAGTCCCTGAAAAATTTTCCAATTTTTGTCCCAATTCTTCCCATTCCCATTGAAACTTTTCAAATCCCTCTCAAAATTGTGGAAATTCTGTTGAAGCTTTTAAAATTCTCTCTAGAATTTTCAAAATCCATGGCCACATGTTTACAATTTCACGTCAAAAAATGGCTAAAATTCCAGTTGAAATTTTTTCAAAGTCCCTTAAAAATTTTCCAATTTTGTCCCAATTCTTCCCATTCCCATGAAACTTTTCAAATCCCTCTCAAAATTGTTGAAATTCTGTTGAAGCTTTTAAAATTCTCTCTAGAATTTTCAAAATCCATGGCCACATGTTTACAATTTCACGTCAAAAAATGGCTAAATTCCAGTTGAAATTTTTTCAAAGTCCCTGAAAAATTTTCCAATTTTTGTCCCAATTCTTCCCATTCCCATTGAAACTTTTCAAATCCCTCTCAATATTGTTGAAATTCTCTTGAAGCTTTTAAAATTCTCTCTAGAATTTTCAAAATCCATGTCCACATGTTTACAATTTCACGTCAAAAAATGGCTACAATTCCAGTTGAAATTTTTTCAAAGTCCCCTGAAAAATTTTCCAATTTTTGTCCCAATTCTTCCCATTCCCATTGAAACTTTTCAAATCCCTCTCAAAATTGTTGAAATTCTCTTGAAGCTTTTAAAATTCTCTCTAGAATTTTCAAAATCCATGGCCACATGTTTACAATTTCACGTCAAAAAATGGCTAAAATTCCAGTTGAAATTTTTTCAAAGTCCCTTAAAAATTTTCCAATTTTTGTCCCAATTCTTCCCATTCCCATTGAAACTTTTCAAATCCCTCCCAAATTGTTGAAATTCTCTTGAAGCTTTTAAAATTCTCTCTAGAATTTTCAAAATCCCACTTCATCATGTTTACAATTTCACGTCAAAAATGGCTAAAATTCCAGTTGAAATTTTTCAAAGTCCCTGAAAAATTTTCCCATTTTTGTCCCAATTCTTCCCATTCCCATTGAACTTTTCAAATCCCTCTCAAAATTGTTGAAATTCTCTTGAAGCTTTTAAAATTCTCTCTAGAATTTTCAAAATCCATGTCCACATGTTTACAATTTCACGTCAAAAAATGGCTAAAATTCCAGTTGAAATTTTTTCAAAGTCCCTTAAAAATTTTCCAATTTTTGTCCCAATTCTTCCCATTCCCATTGAAACTTTCAAATCCCTCTCAAAATTGTGGAAATTCTCTTGAAGCTTTTAAAATTCTCTCTAGAATTTTCAAAATCCATGTCCACATGTTTACAATTTCACGTCAAAAAATGGCTAAAATTCCAGTTGAAATTTTTTCAAAGTCCCTGAAAAATTTTCCAATTTTTGTCCCAATTCTTCCCATTCCCATTGAAACTTTTCAAATCCCTCTCAAAATTGTTGAAATTCTCTTGAAGCTTTTAAAATTCTCTCTAGAATTTTCAAAATCCATGTCCACATGTTTACAATTTCACGTCAAAAAATAGCTAAAATTCCAGTTGAAATTTTTCAAAGTCCCTTAAAAATTTTCCAATTTTTGTCCCAATTCTTCCCATTCCCATTGAAACTTTTCAAATCCCTCTCAAAATTGTTGAAATTCTGTTGAAGCTTTTAAAATTCTCTTCTAGAATTTTCAAAATCCATGTCCACATGTTTACAATTTCACGTCAAAAAATGGCTAAAATTCCAGTTGCAATTTTTTCAAAGTCCCTTAAAAATTTTCCAATTTTTGTCCCAATTCTTCCCATTCCCATTGAAACTTTTCAAATCCCTCTCAAATTGTTGAAATTCTGTTGAAGCTTTTAAATTCTCTCTAGAATTTTCAAAATCCATGTCCACATGTTTACAATTTCACGTCAAAAAATGGCTAAAATTCCAGTTGAAATTTTTTCAAAGTCCCTTCAAAATTTTCCAATTTTTGTCCCAATTCTTCCCATTCCCATTGAAACTTTTCAAATCCCTCTCAAATTGTTGAAATTCTGTTGAAGCTTTTAAAATTCTCTCTAGAATTTTCAAAATCCATGTCCACATGTTTACAATTTCACGTCAAAAAATGGCTAAAATGCCAGTTGAAATTTTTTCAAAGTCCCTGAAAAATTTTCCAATTTTTGTCCCAATTCTTCCCATTCCCATTGAAACTTTTCAAATCCCTCTCAAAATTGTGGAAATTCTGTTGAAGCTTTTAAAATTCTCTCTAGAATTTTCAAAATCCATGTCCACATGTTTACAATTTCACGTCAAAAAATAGGCTAAAATTCCAGTTGAAATTTTTTCAAAGTCCCTTAAAAATTTTCCAATTTTTGTCCCAATTCTTCCCATTCCCATTGAAACTTTTCAAATCCCTCTCAAAATTGTTGAATTCTCTTAGAAGCTTTTAAAATTCTCTCTAGAATTTTCAAAATCCACTTTCATCATGTTTAGAATTTCACGTCAAAAATGGCTAAAATTCCAGTTGAAATTTTTCAAAGTCCCTTAAAAATTTTCCAATTTTTGTCCCAATTCTTCCCATTCCCATTGAAACTTTTCAAATCCCTCTCAAAATGGTTGAAATTCTCTTGAAGCTTTTAAAATTCTCTCTAGAATTTTCAAAATCCATGTCCACATGTTTACAATTTCACGTCAAAAAATGGCTAAAATTCCAGCTGAAATTTTTTCAAAGTCCCTTAAAAATTTTCCAATTTTTGTCCAATTCTTCCCATTCCCATTGAAACTTTTCAAATCCCTCTCAAAATTGTTGAAATTCTCTTGAAGCTTTTAAAATTCTCTCCAGAATTTTCAAAATCCATGTCCACATGTTTACAATTTCACGTAAAAATGCTAAAATTCCAGTTGAAATTTTTTCAAAGTCCCTTAAAAATTTTCCAATTTTTGTCCCAATTCTTCCCATTCCATTGAAACTTTTCAAATCCCTCTCCAAATTGTTGAAATTCTCTTGAAGCTTTTAAAATTCTCTCTAGAATTTTCAAAAATCATGTCCACATGTTTACAATTTCACGTCAAAAAATGGCTAAAATTCCAGTTGAAATTTTTTCAAAGTCCCTTAAAAATTTTCCAATTTTTGTCCCAATTCTTCCCATTCCCATTGAAACTTTTCAAATCCCTCTCAAAATTGTTGAAATTCTCTTGAAGCTTTTAAAATTCTCTCTAGAAATTTTCAAAATCCATGTCCACATGTTTACAATTTCACGTCAAAAATGCTAAAATTCCAGCTGAAATTTTTTCAAAGTCCCTTAAAAATGTTCCAATTTTTGTCCCAATTCTTCCCATTCCCATTGAAACTTTCAAATCCCTCTCAACATTGTTGAAATTCTCTTGAAGCTTTTAAAATTCTCTCTAGAATTTTTCAAAATCCATGTCCACATGTTTACAATTTCACGTCAAAAAATGGCTAAAATTCCAGCTGAAATTTTTTCAAAGTCCCTTAAAAATTTTCCAATTTTTGTCCCAATTCTTCCCATTCCCATTGAAACTTTTCAAATCCCTCTCCAAATTGTTGAAATTCTCTTGAAGCTTTTAAAATTCTCTCTAGAATTTTCAAAATCCATGTCCACATGTTTACAATTTCACGTCAAAAATGGCTAAAATTCCAGTTGAAATTTTTTCAAAGTCTCTTCAAAATTTTCCAATTTTTGTCCCAATTCTTCCCATTCCCATTGAAACTTTTCAAATCCCTCTCCAAATTGTTGAAATTCTCTTGAAGCTTTTAAAATTCTCTCTAGAATTTTCAAAATCCATGTTCACATGTTTAAAATTTCACGTCAAAAGTGGCTAAAATTCCAGTTGAAATTTTTACAAAGTCCCTTAAAAATTTTCCAATTTTTGTCCCAATTCTTCCCATTCCCATTGTAACTTTTCAAATCCCTCTCCAAATGGTTGAAATTCTCTTGAAGCTTTTAAAATTCTCTCTAGAATTTTCAAAATCCATGTCCACATGTTTACAATTTCACATAAAAAAATGGCTAAAATTCCAGTTGAAATTTTTTCAAAGTCCCTTTAAAATTTTCCAATTTTTGTCCCCAATTCTTCCCATTCCCATTGAAACTTTTCAAATCCCTCTCAAAATGGTTGAAATTCTCTTGAAGCTTTTAAAATTCTCTCTAGAATTTTCAAAATCCATGTCCACATGTTTACAATTTCACGTAAAAAATGGCTAAAATTCCAGTTGAAATTTTTTCAAAGTCCCTTAAAAATTTTCCAATTTTTGTCCCAATTCCTTCCCATTCCATTGAAACTTTTCAAATCCCTCTCAAAATTGTTGAAATTCTCTTGAAGCTTTTAAAATTCTCTCTAGAATTTTCAAAATCCATGTCCACATGTTTACAATTTCACGTCAAAAATGGCTAAAATTCCAGTTGAAATTTTTTCAAAGTCCCTTAAAAATTTTCCAATTTTTGTCCCAATTCTTCCCATTCCCATTGAAACTTTTCAAATCCCTCTCCAAATTGTTGAAATTCTCTTGAAGCTTTTAAAATTCTCTCTAGAATTTTCAAAATCCATGTCCACATGTTTACAATTTCACATAAAAAAATGGCTAAAATTCCAGTTGAAATTTTTCAAAGTCCCTTCAAAATTTTCCAATTTTTGTCCCAATTCTTCCCATTCCCATTGAAACTTTTCAAATCCCTCTCCAAATTGTTGAAATTCTCTTGAAGCTTTTAAAATTCTCTCCAGAATTTTCAAAATCCATGTCCACATGTTTACAATTTCACGTCCAAAAATGCTAAAATTCCAGTTGAAATTTTTTCAAAGTCCCTTCAAAATTTTCCAATTTTTGTCCCAATCTTCCCATTCCCATTGAAACTTTTCAAATCCCTCTCCAAATTGTTGAAATTCTCTTGAGCTTTTAAAATTCTCTCTAGAATTTTCAAAATCCATGTCCACATGTTTACAATTTCACGTCAAAAAATGGCTAAAATTCCAGTTGAAATTTTTTCAAAGTCCCCTTAAAAATTTTCCAATTTTTGTCCCAATTCTTCCCGTTCCCATTGAAACTTTTCAAATCCCTCTCAAAATTGTTGAAATTCTCTTGAAGCTTTTAAAATTCTCTCTAGAATTTTCAAAATCCATGTCCACATGTTTACAATTTCACGTAAAAAATGGCTAAAATTCCAGTTGAAATTTTTTCAAAGTCCCTTAAAAATTTTCCAATTTTTGTCCCAATTCTTCCCATTCCCATTGAAACTTTTCAAATCCCTCTCAAAATTGTTGAAATTCTCTTGAAGCTTTTAAAATTCTCTCTTAGAATTTTCAAAATCCATGTCCACATGTTTACAATTTCACGTAAAAAATGGCTAAAATTCCAGTTGAAATTTTTTCAAAGTCCCTTAAAAATTTTCCAATTTTTGTCCCAATTCTTCCCATTCCCATTGAAACTTTTCAAATCCCTCTCAAAATTGTTGAAATTCTCTTGAAGCTTTTAAAATTCTCTCTAGAATTTTCAAAATCCATGTCCACATGTTTACAATTTCACGTCAAAAAATGGCTAAAATTCCAGCTGAAATTGTTTCAAAGTCCTTAAAAATTTTCCAATTTTTGTCCCAATTCTTCCATTCCCATTGAAACTTTTCAAATCCCTCTCAAAATGGTTGAAATTCTCTTGAAGCTTTTAAAATTCTCTCTAGAATTTTCAAAATCCATGTCCACATGTTTACAATTTCACGTCAAAAATGCTAAAATTCCAGTTGAAATTTTTTCAAAGTCCCTTAAAAATTTTCCATTTTTTGTCCCAATTCTTCCCATTCCCATTGAAACTTTTCAAATCCCTCTCCAAATTGTTGAAATTCTCTTGAAGCTTTTAAAATTCTCTCTAGAATTTTCAAAATCCATGTCCACATGTTTACAATTTCACGTCAAAAAATGGCTAAAATTCCAGTGGAAATTTTTTCAAAGTCCCTTAAAAATTTTCCAATTTTTGTCCCAATTCTTCCCATTCCCATTGAAACTTTTCAAATCCCTCTCAAAATTGTTGAAATTCTCTTGAAGCTTTTAAAATTCTCTCTAGAATTTTCAAAATCCATGTCCACATGTTTACAATTTCACGTCAAAAATGCTAAAATTCCAGCTGAAATTTTTTCAAAGTCCCTTAAAAATTTTCCAATTTTGTCCCAATTCTTCCCATTCCCATTGAAACTTTTCAAATCCCTCTCAACATTGTTGAAATTCTCTTGAAGCTTTTAAAATTCTCTCTAGAATTTTCAAAATCCATGTCCACATGTTTACAATTTCACGTCAAAAAATGGCTAAAATTCCAGCTGAAATTTTTTCAAGTCCCTTCAAAATTTTCCAATTTTTGTCCCAATTCTTCCCATTCCCATTGAAACTTTTCAAATCCCTCTCAAAATTGTTGAAATTCTCTTGAAGCTTTTAAAATTCTCTCTAGAATTTTCAAAATCCATGTCCACATGTTTACAATTTCACGTCAAAAGTGGCTAAAATTCCAGTTGAAATTTTTTCAAAGTCCCTTAAAAATTTTCCAATTTTTGTCCCAATTCTTCCCATTCCCATTGAAACTTTTCAAATCCCTCTCCAAATTGTTGAAATTCTCTTGAAGCTTTTAAAATTCTCTCTAGAATTTTCAAAATCCATGTCCACATGTTTACAATTTCACATAAAAAAATGGCTAAAATTCCAGTTGAAATTTTTTCAAAGTCCCTTAAAAATTTTCCAATTTTTGTCCCAATTCTTCCCATTCCCATTGAAACTTTTCAAATCCCTCTCCAAATTGTTGAAAATTCTCTTGAAGCTTTTAAAATTCTCTCTAGAATTTTCAAAATCCATGTCCACATGTTTACAATTGCACGTCCAAAAATGGCTAAAATTCCAGTTGAATTTTTTCAAAGTCCCTTAAAAATTTTCCAATTTTTGTCCCAATTCTTCCCATTCCCATTGAAACTTTTCAAATCCCTCTCAAAATTGTTGAAATTCTCTTGAAGCTTTTAAAATTCTCTCTAGAATTTTCAAAATCCATGTCCACATGTTTAGAATTTCACGTCAAAAATGGCTAAAATTCCAGTTGAAATTTTTTCAAAGTCCCTTAAAAATTTCCAATTTTTGTCCCAATTCTTCCCATTCCCATTGAAACTTTTCAAATCCCTCTCAAAATGGTTGAAATTCTCTTGAAGCTTTTAAAATTCTCTCTAGAATTTTCAAAATCCATGTCCACATGTTTACAATTTCACGTCAAAAAATGGCTAAAATTCCAGCTGAAATTTTTTCAAAGTCCCTTAAAAATTTTCCAATTTTTGTCCCAATTCTTCCCATTCCCATTGAAACTTTTCAAATCCCTCTCAAAATTGTTGAAATTCTCTTGAAGCTTTTAAAATTCTCTCCAGAATTTTCAAAATCCATGTCCACATGTTTACAATTTCACGTAAAAAATGCTAAAATTCCAGTTGAAATTTTTTCAAAGTCCCTTAAAAATTTTCCAATTTTTGTCCCAATTCTTCCCATTCCCATTGAAACTTTTCAAATCCCTCTCAAAATTGTTGAAATTCTCTTGAAGCTTTTAAAATTCTCTCTAGAATTTTCAAAATCCATGTCCACATGTTTACAATTTCACGTCAAAAATGCTAAAATTCCAGCTGAAATTTTTTCAAAGTCCCTTAAAAATGTTCCAATTTTTGTCCCAATTCTTCCCATTCCCATTGAAACTTTTCAAATCCCTCTCAACATTGTTGAAATTCTCTTGAAGCTTTTAAAATTCTCTCTAGAATTTTCAAAATCCATGTCCACATGTTTACAATTTCACGTCAAAAAATGGCTAAAATTCCAGCTGAAATTTTTTCAAAGTCCCTTAAAAATTTTCCAATTTTTGTCCCAATTCTTCCCATTCCCATTGAAACTTTTCAAATCCCTCTCCAAATTGTTGAAATTCTCTTGAAGCTTTTAAAATTCTCTCTAGAATTTTCAAAATCCATGTCCACATGTTTACAATTTCACGTCAAAAAATGGCTAAAATTCCAGTTGAAATTTTTTCAAAGTCTCTTCAAAATTTTCCAATTTTTGTCCCAATTCTTCCCATTCCCATTGAAACTTTTCAAATCCCTCTCAAAATTGTTGAAATTCTCTTGAAGCTTTTAAAATTCTCTCTAGAATTTTCAAAATCCATGTTCACATGTTTACAATTTCACGTCAAAAGTGGCTAAAATTCCAGTTGAAATTTTTACAAAGTCCCTTAAAAATTTTCCAATTTTTGTCCCAATTCTTCCCATTCCCATTGTAACTTTTCAAATCCCTCTCCAAATGGTTGAAATTCTCTTGAAGCTTTTAAAATTCTCTCTAGAATTTTCAAAATCCATGTCCACATGTTTACAATTTCACATAAAAAAATGGCTAAAATTCCAGTTGAAATTTTTTCAAAGTCCCTTAAAAATTTTCCAATTTTTGTCCCAATTCTTCCCATTCCCATTGAAACTTTTCAAATCCCTCTCCAAATTGTTGAAATTCTCTTGAAGCTTTTAAAATTCTCTCTAGAATTTTCAAAATCCATGTCCACATGTTTACAATTTCACGTAAAAAATGGCTAAAATTCCAGTTGAAATTTTTTCAAAGTCCCTTAAAAATTTTCCAATTTTTGTCCCAATTCTTCCCATTCCCATTGAAACTTTTCAAATCCCTCTCAAAATTGTTGAAATTCTCTTGAAGCTTTTAAAATTCTCTCTAGAATTTTCAAAATCCATGTCCACATGTTTACAATTTCACGTCAAAAATGGCTAAAATTCCAGTTGAAATTTTTTCAAAGTCCCTTAAAAATTTTCCAATTTTTGTCCCAATTCTTCCCATTCCCATTGAAACTTTTCAAATCCCTCTCCAAATTGTTGAAATTCTCTTGAAGCTTTTAAAATTCTCTCTAGAATTTTCAAAATCCATGTCCACATGTTTACAATTTCACATAAAAAAATGGCTAAAATTCCAGTTGAAATTTTTTCAAAGTCCCTTCAAAATTTTCCAATTTTTGTCCCAATTCTTCCCATTCCCATTGAAACTTTTCAAATCCCTCTCCAAATTGTTGAAATTCTCTTGAAGCTTTTAAAATTCTCTCCAGAATTTTCAAAATCCATGTCCACATGTTTACAATTTCACGTCCAAAAATGCTAAAATTCCAGTTGAAATTTTTTCAAAGTCCCTTCAAAATTTTCCAATTTTTGTCCCAATTCTTCCCATTCCCATTGAAACTTTTCAAATCCCTCTCCAAATTGTTGAAATTCTCTTGAAGCTTTTAAAATTCTCTCTAGAATTTTCAAAATCCATGTCCACATGTTTACAATTTCACGTCAAAAAATGGCTAAAATTCCAGTTGAAATTTTTTCAAAGTCCCTTAAAAATTTTCCAATTTTTGTCCCAATTCTTCCCGTTCCCATTGAAACTTTTCAAATCCCTCTCAAAATTGTTGAAATTCTCTTGAAGCTTTTAAAATTCTCTCTAGAATTTTCAAAATCCATGTCCACATGTTTACAATTTCACGTAAAAAATGGCTAAAATTCCAGTTGAAATTTTTTCAAAGTCCCTTAAAAATTTTCCAATTTTTGTCCCAATTCTTCCCATTCCCATTGAAACTTTTCAAATCCCTCTCAAAATTGTTGAAATTCTCTTGAAGCTTTTAAAATTCTCTCTAGAATTTTCAAAATCCATGTCCACATGTTTACAATTTCACGTCAAAAAATGGCTAAAATTCCAGCTGAAATTGTTTCAAAGTCCCTTTAAAATTTTCCAATTTTTGTCCCAATTCTTCCCATTCCCATTGAAACTTTTCAAATCCCTCTCAAAATGGTTGAAATTCTCTTGAAGCTTTTAAAATTCTCTCTAGAATTTTCAAAATCCATGTCCACATGTTTACAATTTCACGTCAAAAATGCTAAAATTCCAGTTGAAATTTTTTCAAAGTCCCTTAAAAATTTTCCAATTTTTGTCCCAATTCTTCCCATTCCCATTGAAACTTTTCAAATCCCTCTCAAAATTGTTGAAATTCTCTTGAAGCTTTTAAAATTCTCTCTAGAATTTTCAAAATCCATGTCCACATGTTTACAATTTCACGTCAAAAATGCTAAAATTCCAGCTGAAATTTTTTCAAAGTCCCTTAAAAATTTTCCAATTTTCGTCCCAATTCTTCCCATTCCCATTGAAACTTTTCAAATCCCTCTCAACATTGTTGAAATTCTCTTGAAGCTTTTAAAATTCTCTCTAGAATTTTCAAAATCCATGTCCACATGTTTACAATTTCACGTCAAAAAATGGCTAAAATTCCAGCTGAAATTTTTTCAAAGTCCCTTAAAAATTTTCCAATTTTTGTCCCAATTCTTCCCATTCCCATTGAAACTTTTCAAATCCCTCTCAAAATTGTTGAAATTCTCTTGAAGCTTTTAAAATTCTCTCTAGAATTTTCAAAATCCATGTCCACATGTTTACAATTTCACGTCAAAAAATGGCTAAAATTCCAGTTGAAATTTTTTCAAAGTCCCTTCAAAATTTTCCAATTTTTGTCCCAATTCTTCCCATTCCCATTGAAACTTTTCAAATCCCTCTCAAAATTGTTGAAATTCTCTTGAAGCTTTTAAAATTCTCTCTAGAATTTTCAAAATCCATGTTCACATGTTTACAATTTCACGTCAAAAGTGGCTAAAATTCCAGTTGAAATTTTTTCAAAGTCCCTTAAAAATTTTCCAATTTTTGTCCCAATTCTTCCCATTCCCATTGAAACTTTTCAAATCCCTCTCCAAATTGTTGAAATTCTCTTGAAGCTTTTAAAATTCTCTCTAGAATTTTCAAAATCCATGTCCACATGTTTACAATTTCACGTCAAAAAATGGCTAAAATTCCAGTTGAAATTTTTTCAAAGACCCTTAAAAATTTTCCAATTTTTGTCCCAATTCTTCCCATTCCCATTGAAACTTTTCAAATCCCTCTCAAAATTGTTGAAATTCTCTTGAAGCTTTTAAAATTCTCTCTAGAATTTTCAAAATCCATGTCCACATGTTTACAATTTCACGTCAAAAATGGCTAAAATTCCAGTTGAAATTTTTTCAAAGTCCCTTAAAAATTTTCCAATTTTTGTCCCAATTCTTCCCATTCCCATTGAAACTTTTCAAATCCCTCTCCAAATTGTTGAAATTCTCTTGAAGCTTTTAAAATTCTCTCTAGAATTTTCAAAATCCATGTCCACATGTTTACAATTTCACGTCAAAAAATGGCTAAAATTCCAGCTGAAATTTTTTCAAAGTCCCTTCAAAATTTTCCAATTTTTGTCCCAATTCTTCCCATTCCCATTGAAACTTTTCAAATCCCTCTCAAAATTGTTGAAATTCTCTTGAAGCTTTTAAAATTCTCTCCAGAATTTTCAAAATCCATATCCACATGTTTACAATTTCACGTCCAAAAATGCTAAAATTCCAGTTGAAATTTTTTCAAAGTCCCTTCAAAATTTTCCAATTTTTGTCCCAATTCTTCCCATTCCCATTGAAACTTTTCAAATCCCTCTCCAAATTGTTGAAATTCTCTTGAAGCTTTTAAAATTCTCTCTAGAATTTTCAAAATCCATGTCCACATGTTTACAATTTCACGTCAAAAAATGGCTAAAATTCCAGTTGAAATTTTTTCAAAGTCCCTTAAAAATTTTCCAATTTTTGTCCCAATTCTTCCCGTTCCCATTGAAACTTTTCAAATCCCTCTCAAAATTGTTGAAATTCTCTTGAAGCTTTTAAAATTCTCTCTAGAATTTTCAAAATCCATGTCCACATGTTTACAATTTCACGTAAAAAATGGCTAAAATTCCAGTTGAAATTTTTTCAAAGTCCCTTAAAAATTTTCCAATTTTTGTCCCAATTCTTCCCATTCCCATTGAAACTTTTCAAATCCCTCTCCAAATTGTTGAAATTCTCTTGAAGCTTTTAAAATTCTCTCTAGAATTTTCAAAATCCATGTCCACATGTTTACAATTTCACGTCAAAAAATGGCTAAAATTCCAGTTGAAATTTTTTCAAAGACCCTTAAAAATTTTCCAATTTTTGTCCCAATTCTTCCCATTCCCATTGAAACTTTTCAAATCCCTCTCAAAATTGTTGAAATTCTCTTGAAGCTTTTAAAATTCTCTCTAGAATTTTCAAAATCCATGTCCACATGTTTACAATTTCACGTCAAAAATGGCTAAAATTCCAGTTGAAATTTTTTCAAAGTCCCTTAAAATTTTCCAATTTTTGTCCCAATTCTTCCCATTCCCATTGAAACTTTTCAAATCCCTCTCCAAATTGTTGAAATTCTCTTGAAGCTTTTAAAATTCTCTCTAGAATTTTCAAAATCCATGTCCACATGTTTACAATTTCACGTCCAAAAAATGGCTAAAATTCCAGTTGAAATTTTTTCAAAGTCCCTGAAAAATTTTCCAATTTTTGTCCCAATTCTTCCCATTCCCATTGAAACTTTCAAATCCCTCTCAAAATGGTTGAAATTCTCTTGAAGCTTTTAAAATTCTCTCCAGAATTTTCAAAATCCATGTCCACATGTTTACAATTTTCACGTCCAAAAATGCTAAAATTCCAGTTGAAATTTTTTCAAAGTCCCTTCAAAATTTTCCAATTTTTGTCCCAATTCTTCCCATTCCCATTGAAACTTTTCAAATCCCTCTTCAAAATTGTTGAAATTCTCTTGAAGCTTTTAAAATTCTCTCCAGAATTTTCAAAATCCATGTCCACATGTTTACAATTTCACGTCCAAAAATGCTAAAATTCCAGTTGAAATTTTTTCAAAGTCCCTTAAAAATTTTCCAATTTTTGTCCCAATTCTTCCCATTCCCATTGAAACTTTTCAAATCCCTCTCCAAATTGTTGAAATTCTCTTGAAGCTTTTAAAATTCTCTCTAGAATTTTCAAAATCCATGTCCACATGTTTACAATTTCACGTCAAAAAATGGCTAAAATTCCAGTTGAAATTTTTTCAAAGTCCCTTAAAAATTTTCCAATTTTTGTCCCAATTCTTCCCATTCCCATTGAAACTTTTCAAATCCCTCTCAAAATTGTTGAAATTCTCTTGAAGCTTTTAAAATTCTCTCTAGAATTTTCAAAATCCATGTCCACATGTTTACAATTTCACGTCAAAAATGCTAAAATTCCAGCTGAAATTTTTTCAAAGTCCCTTAAAAATGTTCCAATTTTTGTCCCAATTCTTCCCATTCCCATTGAAACTTTTCAAATCCCTCTCAACATTGTTGAAATTCTCTTGAAGCTTTTAAAATTCTCTCTAGAATTTTCAAAATCCATGTCCACATGTTTACAATTTCACGTCAAAAAATGGCTAAAATTCCAGTTGAAATTTTTTCAAAGTCTCTTCAAAATTTTCCAATTTTTGTCCCAATTCTTCCCATTCCCATTGAAACTTTTCAAATCCCTCTCAAAATTGTTGAAATTCTCTTGAAGCTTTTAAAATTCTCTCTAGAATTTTCAAAATCCATGTTCACATGTTTACAATTTCACGTCAAAAGTGGCTAAAATTCCAGTTGAATTTTTTACAAAGTCCCTTAAAAATTTTCCAATTTTTGTCCCAATTCTTCCCATTCCCATTGTAACTTTTCAAATCCCTCTCAAATGGTTGAAATTCTGTTGAAGCTTTTAAAATTCTCTCTAGAATTTTCAAAATCCATGTCCACATGTTTACAATTTCACATAAAAAAATGGCTAAAATTCCAGTTGAAATTTTTTCAAAGTCCCTTTAAAATTTTCCAATTTTTGTCCCAATTCTTCCCATTCCCATTGAAACTTTTCAAATCCCTCTCAAAATGGTTGAAATTCTCTTGAAGCTTTTAAAATTCTCTCTAGAATTTTCAAAATCCATGTCCACATGTTTACAATTTCACGTCAAAAATGCTAAAATTCCAGTTGAAATTTTTTCAAAGTCCCTTAAAAATTTTCCAATTTTTGTCCCAATTCTTCCCATTCCCATTGAAACTTTTCAAATCCCTCTCAAAATTGTTGAAATTCTCTTGAAGCTTTTAAAATTCTCTCTAGAATTTTCCAAATCCATGTCCACATGTTTACAATTTCACGTCAAAAAATGGCTAAAATTCCAGCTGAAATTTTTTCAAAGTCCCTTCAAAATTTTCCAATTTTTGTCCCAATTCTTCCCATTCCCATTGAAACTTTTCAAATCCCTCTCAAAATTGTTGAAATTCTATTGAAGCTTTTAAAATTCTCTCTAGAATTTTCAAAATCCATGTCCACATGTTTACAATTTCACGTCAAAAAATGGCTAAAATTCCAGTTGAAATTTTTTCAAAGTCCCTTCAAAATTTTCCAATTTTTGTCCCAATTCTTCCCATTCCCATTGAAACTTTTCAAATCCCTCTCAACATTGTTGAAATTCTCTTGAAGCTTTTAAAATTCTCTCTAGAATTTTCAAAATCCATGTTCACATGTTTACAATTTCACGTCAAAAAATGGCTAAAATTCCAGCTGAAATTTTTTCAAAGTCCCTTAAAAATTTCCAATTTTTGTCCCAATTCTTCCCATTCCCATTGAAACTTTTCAAATCCCTCTCCAAATTGTTGAAATTCTCTTGAAGCTTTTAAAATTCTCTCTAGAATTTTCAAAATCCATGTCCACATGTTTACAATTTCACGTCAAAAAATGGCTAAAATTACAGTTGAAATTTTTTCAAAGACCCTTAAAAATTTTCCAATTTTTGTCCCAATTCTTCCCATTCCCAATGAAACTTTTCAAATCCCTCTCAAAATTGTTGAAATTCTCTTGAAGCTTTTAAAATTCTCTCTAGAATTTTCAAAATCCATGTCCACATGTTTACAATTTCACGTCAAAAATGGCTAAAATTCCAGTTGAAATTTTTTCAAAGTCCCTTAAAAATTTTCCAATTTTTGTCCCAATTCTTCCCATTCCCATTGAAACTTTTCAAATCCCTCTCCAAATTGTTGAAATTCTCTTGAAGCTTTTAAAATTCTCTCTAGAATTTTCAAAATCCATGTCCACATGTTTACAATTTCACGTCAAAAAATGGCTAAAATTCCAGCTGAAATTTTTTCAAAGTCCCTTCAAAATTTTCCAATTTTTGTCCCAATTCTTCCCATTCCCATTGAAACTTTTCAAATCCCTCTCAAAATTGTTGAAATTCTCTTGAAGCTTTTAAAATTCTCTCCAGAATTTTCAAAATCCATGTCCACATGTTTACAATTTCACGTCCAAAAATGCTAAAATTCCAGTTGAAATTTTTTCAAAGTCCCTTAAAAATTTTCCAATTTTTGTCCCAATTCTTCCCATTCCCATTGAAACTTTTCAAATCCCTCTCAAAATTGTTGAAATTCTCTTGAAGCTTTTAAAATTCTCTCTAGAATTTTCAAAATCCATGTCCACATGTTTACAATTTCACGTCAAAAAATGGCTAAAATTCCAGTTGAAATTTTTTCAAAGTCCCTTAAAAATTTTCCAATTTTTGTCCCAATTCTTCCCGTTCCCATTGAAACTTTTCAAATCCCTCTCAAAATTGTTGAAATTCTCTTGAAGCTTTTAAAATTCTCTCTAGAATTTTCAAAATCCATGTCCACATGTTTACAATTTCACGTCAAAAAATGGCTAAAATTCCAGCTGAAATTGTTTCAAAGTCCCTTTAAAATTTTCCAATTTTTGTCCCAATTCTTCCCATTTTCATTGAAACTTTTCAAATCCCTCTCAAAATGGTTGAAATTCTCTTGAAGCTTTTAAAATTCTCTCTAGAATTTTCAAAATCCATGGCCACATGTTTACAATTTCACGTCAAAAATGCTAAAATTCCAGTTGAAATTTTTTCAAAGTCCCTTAAAAATTTTCCAATTTTTGTCCCAATTCTTCCTATTCCCATTGAAACTTTTCAAATCCCTCTCAAAATTGTTGAAATTCTCTTGAAGCTTTTAAAATTCTCTCTAGAATTTTCAAAATCCATGTCCACATGTTTACAATTTCACGTCAAAAATGCTAAAATTCCAGTTGAAATTTTTTCAAAGTCCCTTAAAAATTTTCCAATTTTTGTCCCAATTCTTCCCATTCCCATTGAAACTTTTCAAATCCCTCTCAAAATTGTTGAAATTCTCTTGAAGCTTTTAAAATTCTCTCTAGAATTTTCAAAATCCATGTCCACATGTTTACAATTTCACGTCAAAAAATGGCTAAAATTCCAGCTGAAATTTTTTCAAAGTCCCTTAAAAATTTTCCAATTTTTGTCCCAATTCTTCCCATTCCCATTGAAACTTTTCAAATCCCTCTCCAAATTGTTGAAATTCTCTTGAAGCTTTTAAAATTCTCTCTAGAATTTTCAAAATCCATGTCCACATGTTTACAATTTCACGTCAAAAAATGGCTAAAATTCCAGTTGAAATTTTTTCAAAGTCCCTTCAAAATTTTCCAATTTTTGTCCCAATTCTTCCCATTCCCATTGAAACTTTTCAAATCCCTCTCCAAATTGTTGAAATTCTCTTGAAGCTTTTAAAATTCTCTCTAGAATTTTCAAAATCCATGTCCACATGTTTACAATTTCACGTCAAAAGTGGCTAAAATTCCAGTTGAAATTTTTTCAAAGTCCCTTAAAAATTTTCCAATTTTTGTCCCAATTCTTCCCATTCCCATTGAAACTTTTCAAATCCCTCTCAAAATTGTTGAAATTCTCTTGAAGCTTTTAAAATTCTCTCTAGAATTTTCAAAATCCATGTCCACATGTTTACAATTTCACATAAAAAAATGGCTAAAATTCCAGTTGAAATTTTTTCAAAGTCCCTTCAAAATTTTCCAATTTTTGTCCCAATTCTTCCCATTCCCATTGAAACTTTTCAAATCCCTCTCCAAATTGTTGAAATTCTCTTGAAGCTTTTAAAATTCTCTCTAGAATTTTTCAAAATCCATGTCCACATGTTTACAATTTCACGTCCAAAAATGGCTAAAATTCCAGTTGAAATTTTTTCAAAGTCCCTTAAAAATTTTCCAATTTTTGTCCCAATTCTTCCCATTCCCATTGAAACTTTTCAAATCCCTCTCAAAATTGTTGAAATTCTGTTGAAGCTTTTTAAAATTCTCTCTAGAATTTTCAAAATCCTAGTCCACATGTTTAGAATTTCACGTCAAAAATGGCTAAATTCCAGTTGAAATTTTTTCAAAGTCCCTTCAAAATTTTCCAATTTTTGTCCAAATTCTTCCATTCCCATTGAAACTTTTCAAATCCCTCTCAAAATTGTTGAAATTCTCTTGAAGCTTTTAAAATTCTCTCTAGAATTTTCAAAATCCATGTCCACATGTTTACAATTTCACGTCAAAAAATGGCTAAAATTCTAGCTGAAATTGTTTCAAAGTCCCTTAAAAATTTTCCAATTTTTGTCCCAATTCTTCCCATTCCCATTGAAACTTTTCAAATCCCTCTCAAAATTGTTGAAATTCTCTTGAAGCTTTTAAAATTCTCTCTAGAATTTTCAAAATCCATGTCCACATGTTTACAATTTCACGTCAAAAAATGGCTAAAATTCCAGTTGAAATTTTTTCAAAGTCCCTTAAAAATGTTCCAATTTTTGTCCCAATTCTTCCCATTCCCACTGAAACTTTTCAAATCCCTCTCAACATTGTTGAAATTCTCTTGAAGCTTTTAAAATTCTCTCTAGAATTTTCAAAATCCATGTCCACATGTTTACAATTTCACGTCAAAAAATGGCTAAAATTCCAGTTGAAATTTTTTCAAAGTCCCTTCAAAATTTTCCAATTTTTGTCCCAATTCTTCCCATTCCCATTGAAACTTTTCAAATCCCTCTCAAAATGGTTGAAATTCTCTTGAAGCTTTTAAAATTCTCTCCAGAATTTTCAAAATCCATGTCCACATGTTTACAATTTCACGTCCAAAAATGCTAAAATTCCAGTTGAAATTTTTTCAAAGTCCCTTAAAAATTTTCCAATTTTTGTCCCAATTCTTCCCATTCCCATTGAAACTTTTCAAATCCCTCTCAAAATTGTTGAAATTCTCTTGAAGCTTTTAAAATTCTCTCTAGAATTTTCAAAATCCATGTCCACATGTTTACAATTTCACGTAAAAAATGGCTAAAATTCCAGTTGAAATTTTTTCAAAGTCCCTTCAAAATTTTCCAATTTTTGTCCCAATTCTTCCCATTCCCATTGAAACTTTTCAAATCCCTCTCCAAATTGTTGAAATTCTCTTGAAGCTTTTAAAATTCTCTCTAGAATTTTCAAAATCCATGTCCACATGTTTACAATTTCACGTCAAAAATGGCTAAAATTCCAGTTGAAATTTTTTCAAAGTCCCTTAAAAATTTTCCAATTTTTGTCCCAATTCTTCCCATTCCCATTGAAACTTTTCAAATCCCTCTCAAAATTGTTGAAATTCTCTTGAAGCTTTTAAAATTCTCTCTAGAATTTTCAAAATCCATGTCCACATGTTTACAATTTCACGTCAAAAAATGGCTAAAATTCCAGTTGAAATTTTTTCAAAGTCCCTTAAAAATTTTCCAATTTTTGTCCCAATTCTTCCCATTCCCATTGAAACTTTTCAAATCCCTCTCAAAATTGTTGAAATTCTCTTGAAGCTTTTAAAATTCTCTCTAGAATTTTCAAAATCCATGTCCACATGTTTACAATTTCACGTCAAAAAATGGCTAAAATTCCAGCTGAAATTTTTTCAAAGTCCCTTAAAAATTTTCCAATTTTTGTCCCAATTCTTCCCATTCCCATTGAAACTTTTCAAATCCCTCTCCAAATTGTTGAAATTCTCTTGAAGCTTTTAAAATTCTCTCTAGAATTTTCAAAATCCATGTCCACATGTTTACAATTTCACGTCAAAAAATGGCTAAAATTCCAGTTGAAATTTTTTCAAAGTCCCTTCAAAATTTTCCAATTTTTGTCCCAATTCTTCCCATTCCCATTGAAACTTTTCAAATCCCTCTCCAAATTGTTGAAATTCTCTTGAAGCTTTTAAAATTCTCTCTAGAATTTTCAAAATCCATGTCCACATGTTTACAATTTCACGTCAAAAGTGGCTAAAATTCCAGTTGAAATTTTTTCAAAGTCCCTTAAAAATTTTCCAATTTTTGTCCCAATTCTTCCCATTCCCATTGAAACTTTTCAAATCCCTCTCAAAATTGTTGAAATTCTCTTGAAGCTTTTAAAATTCTCTCTAGAATTTTCAAAATCCATGTCCACATGTTTACAATTTCACATAAAAAAATGGCTAAAATTCCAGTTGAAATTTTTTCAAAGTCCCTTCAAAATTTTCCAATTTTTGTCCCAATTCTTCCCATTCCCATTGAAACTTTTCAAATCCCTCTCCAAATTGTTGAAATTCTCTTGAAGCTTTTAAAATTCTCTCTAGAATTTTCAAAATCCATGTCCACATGTTTACAATTTCACGTCCAAAAATGGCTAAAATTCCAGTTGAAATTTTTTCAAAGTCCCTTAAAAATTTTCCAATTTTTGTCCCAATTCTTCCCATTCCCATTGAAACTTTTCAAATCCCTCTCAAAATTGTTGAAATTCTGTTGAAGCTTTTAAAATTCTCTCTAGAATTTTCAAAATCCATGTCCACATGTTTAGAATTTCACGTCAAAAATGGCTAAAATTCCAGTTGAAATTTTTTCAAAGTCCCTTCAAAATTTTCCAATTTTTGTCCCAATTCTTCCCATTCCCATTGAAACTTTTCAAATCCCTCTCAAAATTGTTGAAATTCTCTTGAAGCTTTTAAAATTCTCTCTAGAATTTTCAAAATCCATGTCCACATGTTTACAATTTCACGTCAAAAAATGGCTAAAATTCTAGCTGAAATTGTTTCAAAGTCCCTTAAAAATTTTCCAATTTTTGTCCCAATTCTTCCCATTCCCATTGAAACTTTTCAAATCCCTCTCAAAATTGTTGAAATTCTCTTGAAGCTTTTAAAATTCTCTCTAGAATTTTCAAAATCCATGTCCACATGTTTACAATTTCACGTCAAAAAATGGCTAAAATTCCAGTTGAAATTTTTTCAAAGTCCCTTAAAAATGTTCCAATTTTTGTCCCAATTCTTCCCATTCCCACTGAAACTTTTCAAATCCCTCTCAACATTGTTGAAATTCTCTTGAAGCTTTTAAAATTCTCTCTAGAATTTTCAAAATCCATGTCCACATGTTTACAATTTCACGTCAAAAAATGGCTAAAATTCCAGTTGAAATTTTTTCAAAGTCCCTTCAAAATTTTCCAATTTTTGTCCCAATTCTTCCCATTCCCATTGAAACTTTTCAAATCCCTCTCAAAATGGTTGAAATTCTCTTGAAGCTTTTAAAATTCTCTCCAGAATTTTCAAAATCCATGTCCACATGTTTACAATTTCACGTCCAAAAATGCTAAAATTCCAGTTGAAATTTTTTCAAAGTCCCTTAAAAATTTTCCAATTTTTGTCCCAATTCTTCCCATTCCCATTGAAACTTTTCAAATCCCTCTCAAAATTGTTGAAATTCTCTTGAAGCTTTTAAAATTCTCTCTAGAATTTTCAAAATCCATGTCCACATGTTTACAATTTCACGTAAAAAATGGCTAAAATTCCAGTTGAAATTTTTTCAAAGTCCCTTCAAAATTTTCCAATTTTTGTCCCAATTCTTCCCATTCCCATTGAAACTTTTCAAATCCCTCTCCAAATTGTTGAAATTCTCTTGAAGCTTTTAAAATTCTCTCTAGAATTTTCAAAATCCATGTCCACATGTTTACAATTTCACGTCAAAAATGGCTAAAATTCCAGTTGAAATTTTTTCAAAGTCCCTTAAAAATTTTCCAATTTTTGTCCCAATTCTTCCCATTCCCATTGAAACTTTTCAAATCCCTCTCAAAATTGTTGAAATTCTCTTGAAGCTTTTAAAATTCTCTCTAGAATTTTCAAAATCCATGTCCACATATTTACAATTTCACGTAACAAAATGGCTAAAATTCCAGTTGAAATTTTTTCAAAGTCCCTTAAAAATTTTCCAATTTTTGTCCCAATTCTTCCCATTCCCATTGAAACTTTTCAAATCCCTCTCCAAATTGTTGAAATTCTCTTGAAGCTTTTAAAATTCTCTCTAGAATTTTCAAAATCCATGTCCACATGTTTACAATTTCACGTCAAAAATGCTAAAATTCCAGCTGAAATTTTTTCAAAGTCCCTTAAAAATGTTCCAATTTTTGTCCCAATTCTTCCCATTCCCATTGAAACTTTTCAAATCCCTCTCCAAATTGTTGAAATTCTCTTGAAGCTTTTAAAATTCTCTCGAGAATTTTCAAAATCCATGTCCACATGTTTACAATTTCACGTCAAAAAATGGCTAAAATTCCAGTTGAAATTTTTTCAAAGTCCCTTCAAAATTTTCCAATTTTTGTCCCAATTCTTCCCATTCCCATTGAAACTTTTCAAATCCCTCTCAACATTGTTGAAATTCTCTTGAAGCTTTTAAAATTCTCTCTAGAATTTTCAAAATCCATGTCCACATGTTTACAATTTCACGTCAAAAATGCTAAAATTCCAGCTGAAATTTTTTCAAAGTCCCTTAAAAATGTTCCAATTTTTGTCCCAATTCTTCCCATTCCCATTGAAACTTTTCAAATCCCTCTCAAAATTGTTGAAATTCTCTTGAAGCTTTTAAAATTCTCTCTAGAATTTTCAAAATCCATGTCCACATGTTTACAATTTCACGTCAAAAAATGGCTAAAATTCCAGCTGAAATTTTTTCAAAGTCCCTGAAAAATTTTCCAATTTTTGTCCCAATTCTTCCCATTCCCATTGAAACTTTTCAAATCCCTCTCCAAATTGTTGAAATTCTCTTGAAGCTTTTAAAATTCTCTCTAGAATTTTCAAAATCCATGTTCACATGTTTACAATTTCACGTCAAAAGTGGCTAAAATTCCAGTTGAAATTTTTTCAAAGTCCCTTCAAAATTTTCCAATTTTTGTCCCAATTCTTCCCATTCCCATTGTAACTTTTCAAATCCCTCTCCAAATGGTTGAAATTCTCTTGAAGCTTTTAAAATTCTCTCTAGAATTTTCAAAATCCATGTCCACATGTTTACAATTTCACATAAAAAAATGGCTAAAATTCCAGTTGAAATTTTTTCAAAGTCCCTTAAAAATTTTCCAATTTTTGTCCCAATTCTTCCCATTCCCATTGAAACTTTTCAAATCCCTCTCCAAATTGTTGAAATTCTCTTGAAGCTTTTAAAATTCTCTCTAGAATTTTCAAAATCCATGTCCACATGTTTACAATTTCACGTCCAAAAATGCTAAAATTCCAGTTGAAATTTTTTCAAAGTCCCTTAAAAATTTTCCAATTTTTGTCCCAATTCTTCCCATTCCCATTGAAACTTTTCAAATCCCTCTCCAAATTGTTGAAATTCTCTTGAAGCTTTTAAAATTCTCTCCAGAATTTTCAAAATCCATGTCCACATGTTTACAATTTCACGTCAAAAAATGGCTAAAATTCCAGCTGAAATTTTTTCAAAGTTCCTTAAAAATGTTCCAATTTTTGTCCCAATTCTTCCCATTCCCATTGAAACTTTTCAAATCCCTCTCAACATTGTTGAAATTCTCTTGAAGCTTTTAAAATTCTCTCCACAATTTTCAAAATCCATGTCCACATGTTTACAATTTCACGTCAAAAAATGGCTAAAATTCCAGCTGAAATTTTTTCAAAGTCCCTTAAAAATTTTCCAATTTTTGTCCCAATTCTTCCCATTCCCATTGAAACTTTTCAAATCCCTCTCAAAATTGTTGAAATTCTCTTGAAGCTTTTAAAATTCTCTCCAGAATTTTCAAAATCCATGTCCACATGTTCACAATTTCACGTCCAAAAATGCTAAAATTCCAGTTGAAATTTTTTCAAAGTCCCTTAAAAATTTTCCAATTTTTGTCCCAATTCTTCCCATTCCCATTGAAACTTTTCAAATCCCTCTCCAAATTGTTGAAATTCTCTTGAAGCTTTTAAAATTCTCTCTAGAATTTTCAAAATCCATGTCCACATGTTTACAATTTCACGTCAAAAATGGCTAAAATTCCAGTTGAAATTTTTTCAAAGTCCCTTAAAAATTTTCCAATTTTTGTCCCAATTCTTCCCATTCCCATTGAAACTTTTCAAATCCCTCTCAAAATTGTTGAAATTCTCTTGAAGCTTTTAAAATTCTCTCCAGAATTTTCAAAATCCATGTCCACATGTTTACAATTTCACGTCAAAAAATGGCTAAAATTCCAGCTGAAATTTTTTCAAAGTTCCTTAAAAATGTTCCAATTTTTGTCCCAATTCTTCCCATTCCCATTGTAACTTTTCAAATCCCTCTCCAAATGGTTGAAATTCTCTTGAAGCTTTTAAAATTCTCTCTAGAATTTTCAAAATCCATGTCCACATGTTTACAATTTCACATAAAAAAATGGCTAAAATTCCAGTTGAAATTTTTTCAAAGTCCCTTAAAAATTTTCCAATTTTTGTCCCAATTCTTCCCATTCCCATTGAAACTTTTCAAATCCCTCTCCAAATTGTTGAAATTCTCTTGAAGCTTTTAAAATTCTCTCTAGAATTTTCAAAATCCATGTCCACATGTTTACAATTTCACGTCCAAAAATGCTAAAATTCCAGTTGAAATTTTTTCAAAGTCCCTTAAAAATTTTCCAATTTTTGTCCCAATTCTTCCCATTCCCATTGAAACTTTTCAAATCCCTCTCCAAATTGTTGAAATTCTCTTGAAGCTTTTAAAATTCTCTCCAGAATTTTCAAAATCCATGTCCACATGTTTACAATTTCACGTCAAAAAATGGCTAAAATTCTAGCTGAAATTGTTTCAAAGTTCCTTAAAAATGTTCCAATTTTTGTCCCAATTCTTCCCATTCCCATTGAAACTTTTCAAATCCCTCTCAACATTGTTGAAATTCTCTTGAAGCTTTTAAAATTCTCTCCACAATTTTCAAAATCCATGTCCACATGTTTACAATTTCACGTCAAAAAATGGCTAAAATTCCAGCTGAAATTTTTTCAAAGTCCCTTAAAAATTTTCCAATTTTTGTACCAATTCTTCCCATTTCCATTGAAACTTTTCAAATCCCTCTCAAAATTGTTGAAATTCTCTTGAAGCTTTTAAAATTCTCTCTAGAATTTTCAAAATCCATGTCCACATGTTTACAATTTCACGTCAAAAAATGGCTAAAATTCCAGTTGAAATTTTTTCAAAGTCCCTTAAAAATTTTCCAATTTTTGTCCCAATTCTTCCCGTTCCCATTGAAACTTTTCAAATCCCTCTCAAAATGGTTGAAATTCTCTTGAAGCTTTTAAAATTCTCTCTAGAATTTTCAAAATCCATGTCCACATGTTTACAATTTCACGTCAAAAAATGGCTAAAATTCCAGTTGAAATTTTTTCAAAGTCCCTTCAAAATTTTCCAATTTTTGTCCCAATTCTTCCCATTCCCATTGAAACTTTTCAAATCCCTCTCAAAATTGTTGAAATTCTCTTGAAGCTTTTAAAATTCTCTCCAGAATTTTCAAAATCCATGTCCACATGTTTACAATTTCACGTCCA
Organism: Streptopelia decaocto; assembly: GCF_964273445.1. NCBI lineage: Eukaryota > Metazoa > Chordata > Aves > Columbiformes > Columbidae > Streptopelia > Streptopelia decaocto. The sequence continues at coordinate 30,858 of NW_028116313.1, forward strand.
AAAATGCTAAAATTCCAGTTGAAATTTTTTCAAAGTCCCTTAAAAATTTTCCAATTTTTGTCCCAATTCTTCCCATTCCCATTGAAACTTTTCAAATCCCTCTCCAAATTGTTGAAATTCTCTTGAAGCTTTTAAAATTCTCTCTAGAATTTTCAAAATCCATGTCCACATGTTTACAATTTCACGTCAAAAATGGCTAAAATTCCAGTTGAAATTTTTTCAAAGTCCCTGAAAAATTTTCCAATTTTTGTCCCAATTCTTCCCATTCCCATTGAAACTTTTCAAATCCCTCTCCAAATTGTTGAAATTCTCTTGAAGCTTTTAAAATTCTCTCTAGAATTTTCAAAATCCATGTCCACATGTTTACAATTTCACGTCAAAAATGGCTAAAATTCCAGTTGAAATTTTTTCAAAGTCCCTTAAAAATTTTCCAATTTTTGTCCCAATTCTTCCCATTCCCATTGAAACTTTTCAAATCCCTCTCAAAATTGTTGAAATTCTCTTGAAGCTTTTAAAATTCTCTCTAGAATTTTCAAAATCCATGTTCACATGTTTACAATTTCACGTCAAAAGTGGCTAAAATTCCAGTTGAAATTTTTTCAAAGTCCCTTAAAAATTTTCCAATTTTTGTCCCAATTCTTCCCATTCCCATTGAAACTTTTCAAATCCCTCTCCAAATTGTTGAAATTCTCTTGAAGCTTTTAAAATTCTCTCCACAATTTTCAAAATCCATGTCCACATGTTTACAATTTCACGTCAAAAAATGGCTAAAATTCCAGCTGAAATTTTTTCAAAGTTCCTTAAAAATGTTCCAATTTTTGTCCCAATTCTTCCCATTCCCATTGAAACTTTTCAAATCCCTCTCAACATTGTTGAAATTCTCTTGAAGCTTTTAAAATTCTCTCCACAATTTTCAAAATCCATGTCCACATGTTTACAATTTCACGTCAAAAAATGGCTAAAATTCCAGCTGAAATTTTTTCAAAGTCCCTTAAAAATTTTCCAATTTTTGTCCCAATTCTTCCCATTTCCATTGAAACTTTTCAAATCCCTCTCAAAATTGTTGAAATTCTCTTGAAGCTTTTAAAATTCTCTCTAGAATTTTCAAAATCCATGTCCACATGTTTACAATTTCACGAAAAAAAATGGCTAAAATTCCAGTTGAAATTTTTTCAAAGTCCCTGAAAAATTTTCCAATTTTTGTCCCAATTCTTCCCATTCCCATTGAAACTTTTCAAATCCCTCTCCAAATTGTTGAAATTCTCTTGAAGCTTTTAAAATTCTCTCTAGAATTTTCAAAATCCATGTCCACATGTTTACAATTTCACGTCAAAAATGGCTAAAATTCCAGTTGAAATTTTTTCAAAGTCCCTTAAAAATTTTCCAATTTTTGTCCCAATTCTTCCCATTCCCATTGAAACTTTTCAAATCCCTCTCAAAATTGTTGAAATTCTCTTGAAGCTTTTAAAATTCTCTCCAGAATTTTCAAAATCCATGTCCACATGTTTACAATTTCACGTCCAAAAATGCTAAAATTCCAGTTGAAATTTTTTCAAAGTCCCTTAAAAATTTTCCAATTTTTGTCCCAATTCTTCCCATTCCCATTGAAACTTTTCAAATCCCTCTCCAAATTGTTGAAATTCTCTTGAAGCTTTTAAAATTCTCTCTAGAATTTTCAAAATCCATGTCCACATGTTTACAATTTCACGTCAAAAATGGCTAAAATTCCAGTTGAAATTTTTTCAAAGTCCCTTAAAAATTTTCCAATTTTTGTCCCAATTCTTCCCATTCCCATTGAAACTTTTCAAATCCCTCTCAAAATTGTTGAAATTCTCTTGAAGCTTTTAAAATTCTCTCCAGAATTTTCAAAATCCATGTCCACATGTTTACAATTTCACGTCAAAAAATGGCTAAAATTCCAGCTGAAATTTTTTCAAAGTTCCTTAAAAATGTTCCAATTTTTGTCCCAATTCTTCCCATTCCCATTGTAACTTTTCAAATCCCTCTCCAAATGGTTGAAATTCTCTTGAAGCTTTTAAAATTCTCTCTAGAATTTTCAAAATCCATGTCCACATGTTTACAATTTCACATAAAAAAATGGCTAAAATTCCAGTTGAAATTTTTTCAAAGTCCCTTAAAAATTTTCCAATTTTTGTCCCAATTCTTCCCATTCCCATTGAAACTTTTCAAATCCCTCTCCAAATTGTTGAAATTCTCTTGAAGCTTTTAAAATTCTCTCTAGAATTTTCAAAATCCATGTCCACATGTTTACAATTTCACGTCCAAAAATGCTAAAATTCCAGTTGAAATTTTTTCAAAGTCCCTTAAAAATTTTCCAATTTTTGTCCCAATTCTTCCCATTCCCATTGAAACTTTTCAAATCCCTCTCAAAATTGTTGAAATTCTCTTGAAGCTTTTAAAATTCTCTCCAGAATTTTCAAAATCCATGTCCACATGTTTACAATTTCACGTCAAAAAATGGCTAAAATTCTAGCTGAAATTGTTTCAAAGTTCCTTAAAAATGTTCCAATTTTTGTCCCAATTCTTCCCATTCCCATTGAAACTTTTCAAATCCCTCTCAACATTGTTGAAATTCTCTTGAAGCTTTTAAAATTCTCTCCACAATTTTCAAAATCCATGTCCACATGTTTACAATTTCACGTCAAAAAATGGCTAAAATTCCAGCTGAAATTTTTTCAAAGTCCCTTAAAAATTTTCCAATTTTTGTCCCAATTCTTCCCATTTCCATTGAAACTTTTCAAATCCCTCTCAAAATTGTTGAAATTCTCTTGAAGCTTTTAAAATTCTCTCTAGAATTTTCAAAATCCATGTCCACATGTTTACAATTTCACGTCAAAAAATGGCTAAAATTCCAGTTGAAATTTTTTCAAAGTCCCTTAAAAATTTTCCAATTTTTGTCCCAATTCTTCCCGTTCCCATTGAAACTTTTCAAATCCCTCTCAAAATGGTTGAAATTCTCTTGAAGCTTTTAAAAGTCTCTCTAGAATTTTCAAAATCCATGTCCACATGTTTACAATTTCACGTCAAAAAATGGCTAAAATTCCAGTTGAAATTTTTTCAAAGTCCCTTCAAAATTTTCCAATTTTTGTCCCAATTCTTCCCATTCCCATTGAAACTTTTCAAATCCCTCTCAAAATTGTTGAAATTCTCTTGAAGCTTTTAAAATTCTCTCCAGAATTTTCAAAATCCATGTCCACATGTTTACAATTTCACGTCCAAAAATGCTAAAATTCCAGTTGAAATTTTTTCAAAGTCCCTTAAAAATTTTCCAATTTTTGTCCCAATTCTTCCCATTCCCATTGAAACTTTTCAAATCCCTCTCCAAATTGTTGAAATTCTCTTGAAGCTTTTAAAATTCTCTCTAGAATTTTCAAAATCCATGTCCACATGTTTACAATTTCACGTCAAAAATGGCTAAAATTCCAGTTGAAATTTTTTCAAAGTCCCTTAAAAATTTTCCAATTTTTGTCCCAATTCTTCCCATTGCCATTGAAACTTTTCAAATCCCTCTCAAAATTGTTGAAATTCTCTTGAAGCTTTTAAAATTCTCTCTAGAATTTTCAAAATCCATGTCCACATGTTTACAATTTCACGTCAAAAGTGGCTAAAATTCCAGTTGAAATTTTTTCAAAGTCCCTTAAAAATTTTCCAATTTTTGTCCCAATTCTTCCCATTCCCATTGTAACTTTTCAAATCCCTCTCCAAATGGTTGAAATTCTCTTGAAGCTTTTAAAATTCTCTCTAGAATTTTCAAAATCCATGTCCACATGTTTACAATTTCACATAAAAAAATGGCTAAAATTCCAGTTGAAATTTTTTCAAAGTCCCTTAAAAATTTTCCAATTTTTGTCCCAATTCTTCCCATTCCCATTGAAACTTTTCAAATCCCTCTCCAAATTGTTGAAATTCTCTTGAAGCTTTTAAAATTCTCTCTAGAATTTTCAAAATCCATGTCCACATGTTTACAATTTCACGTCCAAAAATGCTAAAATTCCAGTTGAAATTTTTTCAAAGTCCCTTAAAAATTTTCCAATTTTTGTCCCAATTCTTCCCATTCCCATTGAAACTTTTCAAATCCCTCTCCAAATTGTTGAAATTCTCTTGAAGCTTTTAAAATTCTCTCCAGAATTTTCAAAATCCATGTCCACATGTTTACAATTTCACGTCAAAAAATGGCTAAAATTCCAGCTGAAATTTTTTCAAAGTTCCTTAAAAATGTTCCAATTTTTGTCCCAATTCTTCCCATTCCCATTGAAACTTTTCAAATCCCTCTCAACATTGTTGAAATTCTCTTGAAGCTTTTAAAATTCTCTCCACAATTTTCAAAATCCATGTCCACATGTTTACAATTTCACGTCAAAAAATGGCTAAAATTCCAGCTGAAATTTTTTCAAAGTCCCTTAAAAATTTTCCAATTTTTGTCCCAATTCTTCCCATTTCCATTGAAACTTTTCAAATCCCTCTCAAAATTGTTGAAATTCTCTTGAAGCTTTTAAAATTCTCTCTAGAATTTTCAAAATCCATGTCCACATGTTTACAATTTCACGTCAAAAAATGGCTAAAATTCCAGCTGAAATTTTTTCAAAGTTCCTTAAAAATGTTCCAATTTTTGTCCCAATTCTTCCCATTCCCATTGTAACTTTTCAAATCCCTCTCCAAATGGTTGAAATTCTCTTGAAGCTTTTAAAATTCTCTCTAGAATTTTCAAAATCCATGTCCACATGTTTACAATTTCACATAAAAAAATGGCTAAAATTCCAGTTGAAATTTTTTCGAAGTCCCTTAAAAATTTTCCAATTTTTGTCCCAATTCTTCCCATTCCCATTGAAACTTTTCAAATCCCTCTCCAAATTGTTGAAATTCTCTTGAAGCTTTTAAAATTCTCTCTAGAATTTTCAAAATCCATGTCCACATGTTTACAATTTCACGTCCAAAAATGCTAAAATTCCAGTTGAAATTTTTTCAAAGTCCCTTAAAAATTTTCCAATTTTTGTCCCAATTCTTCCCATTCCCATTGAAACTTTTCAAATCCCTCTCAAAATTGTTGAAATTCTCTTGAAGCTTTTAAAATTCTCTCCAGAATTTTCAAAATCCATGTCCACATGTTTACAATTTCACGTCAAAAAATGGCTAAAATTCTAGCTGAAATTGTTTCAAAGTTCCTTAAAAATGTTCCAATTTTTGTCCCAATTCTTCCCATTCCCATTGAAACTTTTCAAATCCCTCTCAACATTGTTGAAATTCTCTTGAAGCTTTTAAAATTCTCTCCACAATTTTCAAAATCCATGTCCACATGTTTACAATTTCACGTCAAAAAATGGCTAAAATTCCAGCTGAAATTTTTTCAAAGTCCCTTAAAAATTTTCCAATTTTTGTCCCAATTCTTCCCATTTCCATTGAAACTTTTCAAATCCCTCTCAAAATTGTTGAAATTCTCTTGAAGCTTTTAAAATTCTCTCTAGAATTTTCAAAATCCATGTCCACATGTTTACAATTTCACGTCAAAAAATGGCTAAAATTCCAGTTGAAATTTTTTCAAAGTCCCTTAAAAATTTTCCAATTTTTGTCCCAATTCTTCCCGTTCCCATTGAAACTTTTCAAATCCCTCTCAAAATGGTTGAAATTCTCTTGAAGCTTTTAAAATTCTCTCTAGAATTTTCAAAATCCATGTCCACATGTTTACAATTTCACGTCAAAAAATGGCTAAAATTCCAGTTGAAATTTTTTCAAAGTCCCTTCAAAATTTTCCAATTTTTGTCCCAATTCTTCCCATTCCCATTGAAACTTTTCAAATCCCTCTCAAAATTGTTGAAATTCTCTTGAAGCTTTTAAAATTCTCTCCAGAATTTTCAAAATCCATGTCCACATGTTTACAATTTCACGTCAAAAATGCTAAAATTCCAGTTGAAATTTTTTCAAAGTCCCTTAAAAATTTTCCAATTTTTGTCCCAATTCTTCCCATTCCCATTGAAACTTTTCAAATCCCTCTCCAAATTGTTGAAATTCTCTTGAAGCTTTTAAAATTCTCTCTAGAATTTTCAAAATCCATGTCCACATGTTTACAATTTCACGTCAAAAATGGCTAAAATTCCAGTTGAAATTTTTTCAAAGTCCCTTAAAAATTTTCCAATTTTTGTCCCAATTCTTCCCATTGCCATTGAAACTTTTCAAATCCCTCTCAAAATTGTTGAAATTCTCTTGAAGCTTTTAAAATTCTCTCTAGAATTTTCAAAATCCATGTTCACATGTTTACAATTTCACGTCAAAAGTGGCTAAAATTCCAGTTGAAATTTTTTCAAAGTCCCTTAAAAATTTTCCAATTTTTGTCCCAATTCTTCCCATTCCCATTGTAACTTTTCAAATCCCTCTCCAAATGGTTGAAATTCTCTTGAAGCTTTTAAAATTCTCTCTAGAATTTCAAAATCCATGTCCACATGTTTACAATTTCACATAAAAAAATGGCTAAAATTCCAGTTGAAATTTTTTCAAAGTCCCTTAAAAATTTTCCAATTTTTGTCCCAATTCTTCCCATTCCCATTGAAACTTTTCAAATCCCTCTCCAAATTGTTGAAATTCTCTTGAAGCTTTTAAAATTCTCTCTAGAATTTTCAAAATCCATGTCCACATGTTTACAATTTCACGTCCAAAAATGCTAAAATTCCAGTTGAAATTTTTTCAAAGTCCCTTAAAAATTTTCCAATTTTTGTCCCAATTCTTCCCATTCCCATTGAAACTTTTCAAATCCCTCTCCAAATTGTTGAAATTCTCTTGAAGCTTTTAAAATTCTCTCCAGAATTTTCAAAATCCATGTCCACATGTTTACAATTTCACGTCAAAAAATGGCTAAAATTCCAGCTGAAATTTTTTCAAAGTTCCTTAAAAATGTTCCAATTTTTGTCCCAATTCTTCCCATTCCCATTGAAACTTTTCAAATCCCTCTCAACATTGTTGAAATTCTCTTGAAGCTTTTAAAATTCTCTCCACAATTTTCAAAATCCATGTCCACATGTTTACAATTTCACGTCAAAAAATGGCTAAAATTCCAGCTGAAATTTTTTCAAAGTCCCTTAAAAATTTTCCAATTTTTGTCCCAATTCTTCCCATTTCCATTGAAACTTTTCAAATCCCTCTCAAAATTGTTGAAATTCTCTTGAAGCTTTTAAAATTCTCTCTAGAATTTTCAAAATCCATGTCCACATGTTTACAATTTCACGAAAAAAAATGGCTAAAATTCCAGTTGAAATTTTTTCAAAGTCCCTGAAAAATTTTCCAATTTTTGTCCCAATTCTTCCCATTCCCATTGAAACTTTTCAAATCCCTCTCCAAATTGTTGAAATTCTCTTGAAGCTTTTAAAATTCTCTCTAGAATTTTCAAAATCCATGTCCACATGTTTACAATTTCACGTCAAAAATGGCTAAAATTCCAGTTGAAATTTTTTCAAAGTCCTTAAAAATTTTCCAATTTTTGTCCCAATTCTTCCCATTCCCATTGAAACTTTTCAAATCCCTCTCAAAATTGTTGAAATTCTCTTGAAGCTTTTAAAATTCTCTCCAGAATTTTCAAAATCCATGTCCACATGTTTACAATTTCACATAAAAAAATGGCTAAAATTCCAGTTGAAATTTTTTCAAAGTCCCTTCAAAATTTTCCAATTTTTGTCCCAATTCTTCCCATTCCCATTGAAACTTTTCAAATCCCTCTCAAAATTGTTGAAATTCTCTTGAAGCTTTTTAAAATTCTCTCTAGAATTTTCAAAATCCATGTCCACATGTTTACAATTTCACGTCAAAAATGGCTAAAATTCCAGTTGAAATTTTTTCAAAGTCCCTTAAAAATTTTCCAATTTTTGTCCCAATTCTTCCCATTCCCATTGAAACTTTTCAAATCCCTCTCCAAATTGTTGAAATTCTCTTGAAGCTTTTAAAATTCTCTCTAGAATTTTCAAAATCCATGTCCACATGTTTACAATTTCTCGTCAAAAAATGGCTAAAATTCCAGTTGAAATTTTTTCAAAGTCCCTTAAAAATTTTCCGATTTTTGTCCCAATTCTTCCCATTCCATTGAAACTTTTCAAATCCCTCTCAAAATTGTTGAAATTCTCTTGAAGCTTTTAAAATTCTCTCTAGAATTTTCAAAATCCATGTCCACATGTTTACAATTTCACGTCAAAAATGCTAAAATTCCAGCTGAAATTTTTTCAAAGTCCCTTAAAAATTTTCCAATTTTTGTCCCAATTCTTCCCATTCCCATTGAAACTTTTCAAATCCCTCTCAAAATTGTTGAAATTCTCTTGAAGCTTTTAAAATTCTCTCTAGAATTTTCAAAATCCATGTCCACATGTTTACAATTTCACGTCAAAAAATGGCTAAAATTCCAGTTGAAATTTTTTCAAAGTCCCTTAAAAATTTTCCAATTTTTGTCCCAATTCTTCCCATTCCCATTGAAACTTTTCAAATCCCTCTCAAAATTGTTGAAATTCTCTTGAAGCTTTTAAAATTCTCTCTAGAATTTTCAAAATCCATGTCCACATGTTTACAATTTCACATCAAAAAATGGCTAAAATTCCAGTTGAAATTTTTTCAAAGTCCCTTAAAAATTTTCCAATTTTTGTCCCAATTCTTCCCATTCCCATTGAAACTTTTCAAATCCCTCTCAAAATTGTTGAAATTCTCTTGAAGCTTTTAAAATTCTCTCTAGAATTTTCAAAATCCATGTTCACATGTTTACAATTTCACGTCAAAAGTGGCTAAAATTCCAGTTGAAATTTTTTCAAAGTCCCTGAAAAATTTTCCAATTTTTGTCCCAATTCTTCCCATTCCCATTGTAACTTTTCAAATCCCTCTCAAAATTGTTGAAATTCTCTTGAAGCTTTTAAAATTCTCTCTAGAATTTTCAAAATCCATGTCCACATGTTTACAATTTCACGTCAAAAATGGCTAAAATTCCAGTTGAAATTTTTCAAAGTCCCTTAAAAATTTTCCAATTTTTGTCCCATTCTTCCCATTCCCATTGAAACTTTTCAAATCCCTCTCAAAATTGTTGAAATTCTGTTGAAGCTTTTAAAATTCTCTCGAGAATTTTCAAAATCCATGTCCACATGTTTACAATTTCACGTCCAAAAATGGCTAAAATTCCAGTTGAAATTTTTTCAAAGTCCCTTAAAAATTTTCCAATTTTTGTCCCAATTCTTCCCATTCCCATTGAAACTTTTCAAATCCCTCTCAAAATTGTTGAAATTCTCTTGAAGCTTTTAAAATTCTCTCTAGAATTTTCAAAATCCATGTCCACATGTTTACAATTTCACGTCAAAAATGGCTAAAATTCCAGTTGAAATTTTTTCAAAGTCCCTTAAAAATTTTCCAATTTTTGTCCCAATTCTTCCCATTCCCATTGAAACTTTTCAAATCCCTCTCCAAATTGTTGAAATTCTCTTGAAGCTTTTAAAATTCTCTCTAGAATTTTCAAAATCCATGTCCACATGTTTACAATTTCACGTCAAAAAATGGCTAAAATTCCAGTTGAAATTTTTTCAAAGTCCCTTAAAAATTTTCCAATTTTTGTCCCAATTCTTCCCATTCCCATTGAAACTTTTCAAATCCCTCTCAAAATTGTTGAAATTCTCTTGAAGCTTTTAAAATTCTCTCTAGAATTTTCAAAATCCATGTCCACATGTTTACAATTTCACGTCAAAAATGCTAAAATTCAGCTGAAATTTTTCCAAAGTCCCTTAAAAATTTTCCAATTTTTGTCCCAATTCTTCCCATTCCCATTGAAACTTTTCAAATCCCTCTCAAAATTATTGAAATTCTGTTGAAGCTTTTAAAATTCTCTCTAGAATTTTCAAAATCCATGTCCACATGTTTACAATTTCACATCAAAAAATGGCTAAAATTCCAGCTGAAATTTTTTCAAAGTCCCTTAAAAATTTTCCAATTTTTGTCCCAATTCTTCCCATTCCCATTGAAACTTTTCAAATCCCTCTCAAAATTGTTGAAATTCTCTTGAAGCTTTTAAAATTCTCTCTAGAATTTTCAAAATCCATGTCCACATGTTTACAATTTCACGTCAAAAATGGCTAAAATTCCAGTTGAAATTTTTTCAAAGTCCCTTCAAAATTTTCCAATTTTTGTCCCAATTCTTCCCATTCCCATTGAAACTTTTCAAATCCCTCTCAAAATTGTTGAAATTCTCTTGAAGCTTTTAAAATTCTCTCTAGAATTTCAAAATCCATGTCCACATGTTTACAATTTCACGTCAAAAGTGGCTAAAATTCCAGTTGAAATTTTTTCAAAGTCCCTTAAAAATTTTCCAATTTTTGTCCCAATTCTTCCCATTCCCATTGTAACTTTTCAAATCCCTCTCCAAATTGTTGAAATTCTCTTGAAGCTTTTAAAATTCTCTCCACAATTTTCAAAATCCATGTCCACATGTTTACAATTTCACGTCAAAAAATGGCTAAAATTCTAGCTGAAATTTTTCAAAGTCCCTTCAAAATTTTCCAATTTTTGTCCCAATTCTTCCCATTCCCATTGAAACTTTTCAAATCCCTCTCCAAATTGTTGAAAATTCTCTTGAAGCTTTTAAAATTCTCTCCACAATTTTCAAAATCCATGTCCACATGTTTACAATTTCACGTCAAAAAATGGCTAAAATTCCAGCTGAAATTTTTTCAAAGTTCCTTAAAAATGTTCCAATTTTTGTCCCAATTCTTCCCATTCCCATTGAAACTTTTCAAATCCCTCTCAACATTGTTGAAATTCTCTTGAAGCTTTTAAAATTCTCTCTAGAATTTTCAAAATCCATGTCCACATGTTTACAATTTCACATAAAAAAATGGCTAAAATTCCAGTTGAAATTTTTTCAAAGTCCCTTAAAAATTTTCCAATTTTTGTCCCAATTCTTCCCATTTCCATTGAAACTTTTCAAATCCCTCTCAAAATTGTTGAAATTCTCTTGAAGCTTTTAAAATTCTCTCTAGAATTTTCAAAATCCATGTCCACATGTTTACAATTTCACGTCAAAAAATGGCTAAAATTCCAGTTGAAATTTTTTCAAAGTCCCTTAAAAATTTTCCAATTTTTGTCCCAATTCTTCCCGTTCCCATTGAAACTTTTCAAATCCCTCTCAAAATGGTTGAAATTCTCTTGAAGCTTTTAAAATTCTCTCTAGAATTTTCAAAATCCATGTCCACATGTTTACAATTTCACGTCAAAAAATGGCTAAGATTCCAGTTGAAATTTTTTCAAAGACCCTTAAAAATTTTCCAATTTTTGTCCCAATTCTTCCCATTCCCATTGAAACTTTTCAAATCCCTCTCAACATTGTTGAAATTCTCTTGAAGCTTTTAAAATTCTCTCTAGAATTTTCAAAATCCATGTCCACATGTTTACAATTTCACGTCAAAAAATGGCTAAAATTCCAGTTGAAATTTTTTCAAAGTCCCTTCAAAATTTTCCAATTTTTGTCCCAATTCTTCCCATTCCCATTGAAACTTTTCAAATCCCTCTCAACATTGTTGAAATTCTCTTGAAGCTTTTAAAATTCTCTCTAGAATTTTCAAAATCCATGTCCACATGTTTACAATTTCACGTCAAAAATGGCTAAAATTCCAGTTGAAATTTTTTCAAAGTCCCTGAAAAATTTTCCAATTTTTGTCCCAATTCTTCCCATTCCCATTGAAACTTTTCAAATCCCTCTCAAAATTGTTGAAATTCTCTTGAAGCTTTTAAAATTCTCTCGAGAATTTTCAAAATCCATGTCCACATGTTTACAATTTCACGTCAAAAAATGGCTAAAATTCCAGTTGAAATTTTTTCAAAGTCCCTTCAAAATTTTCCAATTTTTGTCCCAATTCTTCCCATTCCCATTGAAACTTTTCAAATCCCTCTCAAAATTGTTGAAATTCTCTTGAAGCTTTTAAAATTCTCTCTAGAATTTTCAAAATCCATGTCCACATGTTTACAATTTCACGTCAAAAAATGGCTAAAATTCCAGTTGAAATTTTTTCAAAGTCCCTTAAAAATTTTCCAATTTTTGTCCCAATTCTTCCCGTTCCCATTGAAACTTTTCAAATCCCTCTCAAAATGGTTGAAATTCTCTTGAAGCTTTTAAAATTCTCTCTAGAATTTTCAAAATCCATGTCCACATGTTTACAATTTCACGTCAAAAAATGGCTAAGATTCCAGTTGAAATTTTTTCAAAGACCCTTAAAAATTTTCCAATTTTTGTCCCAATTCTTCCCATTCCCATTGAAACTTTTCAAATCCCTCTCCAAATTGTTGAAATTCTCTTGAAGCTTTTAAAATTCTCTCTAGAATTTTCAAAAATCCATGTCCACATGTTTACAATTTCACGTCAAAAAATGGCTAAAATTCCAGTTGAAATTTTTTCAAAGTCCCTTCAAAATTTTCCAATTTTTGTCCCAATTCTTCCCATTCCCATTGAAACTTTTCAAATCCCTCTCAACATTGTTGAAATTCTCTTGAAGCTTTTAAAATTCTCTCTAGAATTTTCAAAATCCATGTCCACATGTTTACAATTTCACGTCAAAAATGGCTAAAATTCCAGTTGAAATTTTTTTCAAAGTCCCTGAAAAATTTTCCAATTTTTGTCCCAATTCTTCCCATTCCCATTGAAACTTTTCAAATCCCTCTCAAAATTGTTGAAATTCTCTTGAAGCTTTTAAAATTCTCTCGAGAATTTTCAAAATCCATGTCACATGTTTACAATTTCACGTCAAAAAATGGCTAAAATTCCAGTTGAAATTTTTTCAAAGTCCCTTCAAAATTTTCCAATTTTTGTCCCAATTCTTCCCATTCCAATTGAAACTTTTCAAATCCCTCTCCAAATTGTTGAAATTCTCTTGAAGCTTTTAAAATTCTCTCCACAATTTTCAAAATCCATGTCCACATGTTTACAATTTCACGTCAAAAAATGGCTAAAATTCCAGTTGAAATTTTTTCAAAGTCCCTTCAAAATTTTCCAATTTTTGTCCCAATTCTTCCCATTCCCATTGAAACTTTTCAAATCCCTCTCAACATTGTTGAAATTCTCTTGAAGCTTTTAAAATTCTCTCTAGAATTTTCAAAATCCATGTCCACATGTTTACAATTTCACATAAAAAATGGCTAAAATTCCAGTTGAAATTTTTTCAAAGTCCCTTAAAAATTTTCCAATTTTTGTCCCAATTCTTCCCATTCCCATTGAAACTTTTCAAATCCCTCTCAAAATTGTTGAAATTCTCTTGAAGCTTTTAAAATTCTCTCTAGAATTTTCAAAATCCATGTCCACATGTTTACAATTTCACGTCAAAAAATGGCTAAAATTCCAGTTGAAATTTTTTCAAAGTCCCTTAAAAATTTTCCAATTTTTGTCCCAATTCTTCCCGTTCCCATTGAAACTTTTCAAATCCCTCTCAAAATGGTTGAAATTCTCTTGAAGCTTTTAAAATTCTCTCTAGAATTTTCAAAATCCATGTCCACATGTTTACAATTTCACGTCAAAAAATGGCTAAGATTCCAGTTGAAATTTTTTTCAAAGACCCTTAAAAATTTTCCAATTTTTGTCCCAATTCTTCCCATTCCCATTGAAACTTTTCAAATCCCTCTCCAAATTGTTGAAATTCTCTTGAAGCTTTTAAAATTCTCTCTAGAATTTTCAAAATCCATGTCCACATGTTTACAATTTCACGTCAAAAAATGGCTAAAATTCCAGTTGAAATTTTTTTCAAAGTCCCTTAAAAATTTTCCAATTTTTGTCCCAATTCTTCCCATTCCCATTGAAACTTTTCAAATCCCTCTCAAAATTGTTGAAATTCTCTTGAATCTTTTAAAATTCTCTCTAGAATTTTCAAAATCCATGTCCACATGTTTACAATTTCACGTCAAAAATGGCTAAAATTCCAGTTGAAATTTTTTCAAAGTCCCTTCAAAATTTTCCAATTTTTGTCCCAATTCTTCCCATTCCCATTGAAACTTTTCAAATCCCTCTCAAAATTGTTGAAATTCTCTTGAAGCTTTTAAAATTCTCTCTAGAATTTTCAAAATCCATGTCCACATGTTTACAATTTCACGTCAAAAAAATGCTAAAATTCCAGCTGAAATTTTTTCAAAGTCCCTTAAAAATTTTCCAATTTTTGTCCCAATTCTTCCCATTCCCATTGAAACTTTTCAAATCCCTCTCAAAATTGTTGAAATTCTGTTGAAGCTTTTAAAATTCTCTCTAGAATTTTCAAAATCCATGTCCACATGTTTACAATTTCACATCAAAAAATGGCTAAAATTCCAGCTGAAATTTTTTCAAAGTCCCTTAAAAATTTTCCAATTTTTGTCCCAATTCTTCCCATTCCCATTGAAACTTTTCAAATCCCTCTCAAAATTGTTGAAATTCTCTTGAAGCTTTTAAAATTCTCTCTAGAATTTTCAAAATCCATGTCCACATGTTTACAATTTCACGTCAAAAAATGGCTAAAATTCCAGTTGAAATTTTTTCAAAGTCCCTTCAAAATTTTCCAATTTTTGTCCCAATTCTTCCCATTCCCATTGAAACTTTTCAAATCCCTCTCAAAATTGTTGAAATTCTCTTGAAGCTTTTAAATTCTCTCTAGAATTTTCAAAATCCATGTTCACATGTTTACAATTTCACGTCAAAAGTGGCTAAAATTCCAGTTGAAATTTTTTCAAAGTCCCTTAAAAATTTTCCAATTTTTGTCCCAATTCTTCCCATTCCATTGTAACTTTTCAAATCCCTCTCAAAATTGTTGAAATTCTCTTGAAGCTTTTAAAATTCTCTCTAGAATTTTCAAAATCCATGTCCACATGTTTACAATTTCACGTCAAAAAATGGCTAAAATTCCAGTTGAAATTTTTTCAAAGTCCCTTAAAAATTTTCCAATTTTTGTCCCAATTCTTCCCATTCCCATTGAAACTTTTCAAATCCCTCTCCAAATTGTTGAAATTCTCTTGAAGCTTTTAAAATTCTCTCTAGAATTTTCAAAATCCATGTCCACATGTTTACAATTTCACGTCAAAAATGGCTAAAATTCCAGTTGAAATTTTTTCAAAGTCCCTTAAAAATTTTCCAATTTTTGTCCCAATTCTTCCCATTCCCATTGAAACTTTTCAAATCCCTCTCAAAATTGTTGAAATTCTCTTGAAGCTTTTAAAATTCTCTCTAGAATTTTCAAAATCCATGTCCACATGTTTACAATTTCACGTCAAAAATGGCTAAAATTCCAGTTGAAATTTTTTCAAAGTCCCTTAAAAATTTTCCAATTTTTGTCCCAATTCTTCCCATTCCCATTGAAACTTTTCAAATCCCTCTCCAAATTGTTGAAATTCTCTTGAAGCTTTTAAAATTCTCTCTAGAATTTTCAAAATCCATGTCCACATGTTTACAATTTCACGTCAAATAATGGCTAAAATTCTAG
>NW_028116312.1:0-35135 GCF_964273445.1 Streptopelia decaocto
AATTTCAACTGGAATTTTAGCCATTTTTTGATGTGAAATTGTAAACATGTGGACATGGATTTCGAAAATTCTAGAGAGAATTTTAAAAGCTTCAAGAGAATTTCAACAATTTTGAGAGGGATTTGAAAAGTTTCAATGGGAATGGGAAGAATTGGGACAAAAATTGGAAAATTTTTCAGGGACTTTGAAAAAATTTCACTGGAATTTTAGCCATTTTTTTATGTGAAATTGTAAACATGTGGCCATGGATTTTGAAAATTCTAGAGAGAATTTTAAAAGCTTCAAGAGAATTTCAACAATTTTGAGAGGGATTTGAAAAGTTTCAATGGGAATGGGAAGAATTGGGACAAAAATTGGAAAATTTTTAAGGGACTTTGAAAAAATTTCAACTGGAATTTTAGCCATATTTTGACGTGAAATTGTAAACATGTGGCCATGGATTTTGAAAATTCTAGAGAGAATTTTAAAAGCTTCAAGAGAATTTCAACAATTTTGAGAGGGATTTGAAAAGTTTCAATGGGAATGGGAAGAATTGGGACAAAAATTGGAAAACTTTTAAGGGACTTTGAAAAAATTTCAACTGGAATTTTAGCCATTTTTTGACGTGAAATTGTAAAAATGTTGAAGTGGATTTTGAAAATTCTAGAGAGAATTTTAAAATCTTCAACAGAATTTCAACAATTTTGAGAGGGATTTGAAAAGTTTCAATGGGAATGGGAAGAATTGGGACAAAAATTAGAAAATTTTTAAGGGACTTTGAAAAAATTTCAACTGGCATTTTAACCATTTTTTGACGTGAAATTGTAAACATGTGGCCATGGATTTTGAAAATTCTAGAGAGAATTTTAAAAGCTTCAACAGAATTTCAACAATTTTGAGAGGGATTGGAAAAGTTTCAATGGGAATGGGAAGAATTGGGACAAAAATTGGAAAACTTTTAAGGGACTTTGAAAAAATTTCAACTGGAATTTTAGCCATTTTTTGACGTGAAATTGTAAACATGTGGCCATGGATTTTGAAAATTCTAGAGAGAATTTTAAAAGCTTCAAGAGAATTTCAACAATTTTGAGAGGGATTTGAAAAGTTTCAATGGGAATGGGAAGAATTGGGACAAAAATTGGAAAATTTTTAAGGGACTTTGAAAAAATTTCAACTGGAATTTTAGCCATTTTTTTATGTGAAATTGTAAACATGTGGACATGGATTTTGAAAATTCTAGAGAGAATTTTAAAAGCTTCAAGAGAATTTCAACAATTTTGAGAGGGATTTGAAAAGTTTCAATGGGAATGGGAAGAATTGGGACAAAAATTGGAAAATTTTGAAGGGACTTTGAAAAAATTTCAACTGGAATTTTAGCCATTTTTTGACGTGAAATTGTAAACATGTGGCCATGGATTTTGAAAATTCTAGAGAGAATTTTAAAAGCTTCAAGAGAATTTCAACAATTTTGAGAGGGATTTGAAAAGTTTCAATGGGAATGGGAAGAATTGGGACAAAAATTGGAAAATTTTTCAGGGACTTTGAAAAAATTTCAACTGGAATTTTAGCCATTTTTTGACGTGAAATTGTAAACATGTGGACATGGATTTTGAAAATTCTAGAGAGAATTTTAAAAGCTTCAACAGAATTTCAACAATTTTGAGAGGGATTTGAAAAGTTTCAATGGGAATGGGAAGAATTGAGACAAAAATTGGAAAATTTTTCAGGGACTTTGAAAAAATTTCAACTGGCATTTTAACCATTTTTTGACGTGAAATTGTAAACATGTGGCCATGGATTTTGAAAATTCTAGAGAGAATTTTAAAAGCTTCAAGAGAATTTCAACAATTTTGAGAGGGATTTGAAAAGTTTCAATGGGAATGGGAAGAATTGGGACAAAAATTGGAAAATTTTTAAGGGACTTTGAAAAAATTTCAACTGGAATTTTAGCCATTTTTTGACGTGAAATTGTAAACATGTGGAAGTGGATTTTGAAAATTCTAGAGAGAATTTTAAAAGCTTCAAGAGAATTTCAACAATTTTGAGAGGGATTTGAAAAGTTTCAATGGGAATGGGAAGAATTGGGACAAAAATTGGAAAATCTTGAAGGGACTTTGAAAAAATTTCAACTGGAATTTTAGCCATTTTTTTATGTGAAATTGTAAACATGTGGCCATGGATTTTGAAAATTCTAGAGAGAATTTTAAAAGCTTCAAGAGAATTTCAACAATTTTGAGAGGGATTTGAAAAGTTTCAATGGGAATGGGAAGAATTGGGACAAAAATTGGAAAATTTTTAAGGGACTTTGAAAAAATTTCAACTGGAATTTTAGCCATTTTTTGACGTGAAATTGTAAACATGTGGCCATGGATTTTGAAAATTCTAGAGAGAATTTTAAAAGCTTCAAGAGAATTTCAACAATTTTGAGAGGGATTTGAAAAGTTTCAATGGGAATGGGAAGAATTGGGACAAAAATTGGAAAATTTTTCAGGGACTTTGAAAAAATTTCAACTGGAATTTTAGCCATTTTTTGATGTGAAATTGTAAACATGTGGACATGGATTTCGAAAATTCTAGAGAGAATTTTAAAAGCTTCAAGAGAATTTCAACAATTTTGAGAGGGATTTGAAAAGTTTCAATGGGAATGGGAAGAATTGGGACAAAAATTGGAAAATTTTTCAGGGACTTTGAAAAAATTTCAACTGGAATTTTAGCCATTTTTTGATGTGAAATTGTAAACATGTGGCCATGGATTTTGAAAATTCTAGAGAGAATTTTAAAAGCTTCAAGAGAATTTCAACAATTTTGAGAGGGATTTGAAAAGTTTCAATGGGAATGGGAAGAATTGGGACAAAAATTGGAAAATTTTTCAGGGACTTTGAAAAAATTTCAACTGGAATTTTAGCCATTTTTTGATGTGAAATTGTAAACATGTGGCCATGGATTTCGAAAATTCTAGAGAGAATTTTAAAAGCTTCAAGAGAATTTCAACAATTTTGAGAGGGATTTGAAAAGTTTCAATGGGAATGGGAAGAATTGGGACAAAAATTGGAAAATTTTTAAGGGACTTTGAAAAAATTTCAACTGGAATTTTAGCCATTTTTTTATGTGAAATTGTAAACGTGGACATGGATTTTGAAAATTCTAGAGAGAATTTTAAAAGCTTCAACAGAATTTCAACAATTTTGAGAGGGATTTGAAAAGTTTCAATGGGAATGGGAAGAATTGGGACAAAAATTGGAAAATTTTTAAGGGACTTTGAAAAAATTTCAACTGGCATTTTAACCATTTTTTGACGTGAAATTGTAAACATGTGGCCACGGATTTTGAAAATTCTAGAGAGAATTTTAAAAGCTTCAACAGAATTTCAACAATTTTGAGAGGGATTTGAAAAGTTTCAATGGGAATGGGAAGAATTGGGACAAAAATTGGAAAATTTTTCAGGGACTTTGAAAAAATTTCAACTGGAATTTTAGCCATTTTTTGACGTGAAATTGTAAACATGTGGCCATGGATTTTGAAAATTCTAGAGAGAATTTTAAAAGCTTCAAGAGAATTTCAACCATTTTGAGAGGGATTTGAAAAGTTTCAATGGGAATGGGAAGAATTGGGACAAAAATTGGAAAATTTTTAAGGGACTTTGAAAAAATTTCAACTGGAATTTTAGCCATTTTTTTATGTGAAATTGTAAACATGTGGCCACGGATTTTGAAAATTCTAGAGAGAATTTTAAAAGCTTCAAGAGAATTTCAACAATTTTGAGAGGGATTTGAAAAGTTTCAATGGGAATGGGAAGAATTGGGACAAAAATTGGAAAATTTTTAAGGGACTTTGAAAAAATTTCAACTGGAATTTTAGCCATTTTTTGACGTGAAATTGTAAACATGTGGAAGTGGATTTTGAAAATTCTAGAGAGAATTTTAAAAGCTTCAACAGAATTTCAACAATTTTGAGAGGGATTTGAAAAGTTTCAATGGGAATGGGAAGAATTGGGACAAAAATTGGAAAATCTTGAAGGGACTTTGAAAAAATTTCAACTGGAATTTTAGCCATTTTTTTATGTGAAATTGTAAACATGTGGCCATGGATTTTGAAAATTCTAGAGAGAATTTTAAAAGCTTCAACAGAATTTCAACAATTTTGAGAGGGATTTGAAAAGTTTCAATGGGAATGGGAAGAATTGGGACAAAAATTGGAAAACTTTTAAGGGACTTTGAAAAAATTTCAACTGGAATTTTAGCCATTTTTTGACGTGAAATTGTAAACATGTGGCCATGGATTTTGAAAATTCTAGAGAGAATTTTAAAAGCTTCAAGAGAATTTCAACAATTTTGAGAGGGATTTGAAAAGTTTCAATGGGAATGGGAAGAATTGGGACAAAAATTAGAAAACTTTTCAGGGACTTTGAAAAAATTTCAACTGGAATTTTAGCCATTTTTTGACGTGAAATTGTAAAAATGTTGAAGTGGATTTTGAAAATTCTAGAGAGAATTTTAAAATCTTCAACAGAATTTCAACAATTTTGAGAGGGATTTGAAAAGTTTCAATGGGAATGGGAAGAATTGGGACAAAAATTGGAAAATTTTTCAGGGACTTTGAAAAAATTTCAACTGGAATTTTAGCCATTTTTTGACGTGAAATTGTAAACATGTGGACATGGATTTTGAAAATTCTAGAGAGAATTTTAAAAGCTTCAAGAGAATTTCAACAATTTTGAGAGGGATTTGAAAAGTTTCAATGGGAATGGGAAGAATTGGGACAAAAATTGGAAAATTTTTCAGGGACTTTGAAAAAATTTCAACTGGAATTTTAGCCATTTTTTGACGTGAAATTGTAAACATGTGGCCATGGATTTTGAAAATTCTAGAGAGAATTTTAAAAGCTTCAAGAGAATTTCAACAATTTTGAGAGGGATTTGAAAAGTTTCAATGGGAATGGGAAGAATTGGGACAAAAATTGGAAAATTTTTAAGGGACTTTGAAAAAATTTCAACTGGAATTTTAGCCATTTTTTTATGTGAAATTGTAAACATGTGGACATGGATTTTGAAAATTCTAGAGAGAATTTTAAAAGCTTCAAGAGAATTTCAACAATTTTGAGAGGGATTTGAAAAGTTTCAATGGGAATGGGAAGAATTGGGACAAAAATTGGAAAATTTTTCAGGGACTTTGAAAAAATTTCAACTGGAATTTTAGCCATTTTTTGACGTGAAATTGTAAACATGTGGCCATGGATTTTGAAAATTCTAGAGAGAATTTTAAAAGCTTCAAGAGAATTTCAACAATTTTGAGAGGGATTTGAAAAGTTTCAATGGGAATGGGAAGAATTGGGACAAAAATTGGAAAATTTTTCAGGGACTTTGAAAAAATTTCAACTGGAATTTTAGCCATTTTTTGACGTGAAATTGTAAACATGTGGACATGGATTTTGAAAATTCTAGAGAGAATTTTAAAAGCTTCAAGAGAATTTCAACAATTTTGAGAGGGATTTGAAAAGTTTCAATGGGAATGGGAAGAATTGAGACAAAAATTGGAAAATTTTTCAGGGACTTTGAAAAAATTTCAACTGGCATTTTAACCATTTTTTGACGTGAAATTGTAAACATGTGGCCATGGATTTTGAAAATTCTAGAGAGAATTTTAAAAGCTTCAAGAGAATTTCAACAATTTTGAGAGGGATTTGAAAAGTTTCAATGGGAATGGGAAGAATTGGGACAAAAATTGGAAAATTTTTAAGGGACTTTGAAAAAATTTCAACTGGAATTTTAGCCATTTTTTGACGTGAAATTGTAAACATGTGGAAGTGGATTTTGAAAATTCTAGAGAGAATTTTAAAAGCTTCAAGAGAATTTCAACAATTTTGAGAGGGATTTGAAAAGTTTCAATGGGAATGGGAAGAATTGGGACAAAAATTGGAAAATCTTGAAGGGACTTTGAAAAAATTTCAACTGGAATTTTAGCCATTTTTTTATGTGAAATTGTAAACATGTGGCCATGGATTTTGAAAATTCTAGAGAGAATTTTAAAAGCTTCAAGAGAATTTCAACAATTTTGAGAGGGATTTGAAAAGTTTCAATGGGAATGGGAAGAATTGGGACAAAAATTGGAAAATTTTTAAGGGACTTTGAAAAAATTTCAACTGGAATTTTAGCCATTTTTTGACGTGAAATTGTAAACATGTGGCCATGGATTTTGAAAATTCTAGAGAGAATTTTAAAAGCTTCAAGAGAATTTCAACAATTTTGAGAGGGATTTGAAAAGTTTCAATGGGAATGGGAAGAATTGGGACAAAAATTGGAAAATTTTTCAGGGACTTTGAAAAAATTTCAACTGGAATTTTAGCCATTTTTTGATGTGAAATTGTAAACATGTGGACATGGATTTCGAAAATTCTAGAGAGAATTTTAAAAGCTTCAAGAGAATTTCAACAATTTTGAGAGGGATTTGAAAAGTTTCAATGGGAATGGGAAGAATTGGGACAAAAATTGGAAAATTTTTCAGGGACTTTGAAAAAATTTCAACTGGAATTTTAGCCATTTTTTGATGTGAAATTGTAAACATGTGGCCATGGATTTTGAAAATTCTAGAGAGAATTTTAAAAGCTTCAAGAGAATTTCAACAATTTTGAGAGGGATTTGAAAAGTTTCAATGGGAATGGGAAGAATTGGGACAAAAATTGGAAAATTTTTCAGGGACTTTGAAAAAATTTCAACTGGAATTTTAGCCATTTTTTGATGTGAAATTGTAAACATGTGGCCATGGATTTCGAAAATTCTAGAGAGAATTTTAAAAGCTTCAAGAGAATTTCAACAATTTTGAGAGGGATTTGAAAAGTTTCAATGGGAATGGGAAGAATTGGGACAAAAATTGGAAAATTTTTAAGGGACTTTGAAAAAATTTCAACTGGAATTTTAGCCATTTTTTTATGTGAAATTGTAAACGTGGACATGGATTTTGAAAATTCTAGAGAGAATTTTAAAAGCTTCAACAGAATTTCAACAATTTTGAGAGGGATTTGAAAAGTTTCAATGGGAATGGGAAGAATTGGGACAAAAATTGGAAAATTTTTAAGGGACTTTGAAAAAATTTCAACTGGCATTTTAACCATTTTTTGACGTGAAATTGTAAACATGTGGCCACGGATTTTGAAAATTCTAGAGAGAATTTTAAAAGCTTCAACAGAATTTCAACAATTTTGAGAGGGATTTGAAAAGTTTCAATGGGAATGGGAAGAATTGGGACAAAAATTGGAAAATTTTTCAGGGACTTTGAAAAAATTTCAACTGGAATTTTAGCCATTTTTTTATGTGAAATTGTAAACATGTGGCCATGGATTTTGAAAATTCTAGAGAGAATTTTAAAAGCTTCAAGAGAATTTCAACAATTTTGAGAGGGATTTGAAAAGTTTCAATGGGAATGGGAAGAATTGGGACAAAAATTGGAAAATTTTTCAGGGACTTTGAAAAACTTTCAACTGGAATTTTAGCCATTTTTTGATGTGAAATTGTAAACATGTGGACATGGATTTCGAAAATTCTAGAGAGAATTTTAAAAGCTTCAAGAGAATTTCAACAATTTTGAGAGGGATTTGAAAAGTTTCAATGGGGATGGGAAGAATTGGGACAAAAATTGGAAAAGTTTTAAGGGACTTTGCAAAAATTTTAACTGGAATTTTAGCAATTTTTTGACGTGAAATTGTAAACATGTGGCCATGGATTTTGAAAATTCTAGAGAGAATTTTAAAAGCTTCAAGAGAATTTCAACAATTTTGAGAGGGATTTGAAAAGTTTCAATGGGAATGGGAAGAATTGGGACAAAAATTGGAAAATTTTTCAGGGACTTTGAAAAAATTTCAACTGGCATTTTAACCATTTTTTGACGTGAAATTGTAAACATGTGGCCACGGATTTTGAAAATTCTAGAGAGAATTTTAAAAGCTTCAAGAGAATTTCAACAATTTTGAGAGGGATTTGAAAAGTTTCAATGGGAATGGGAAGAATTGGGACAAAAATTGGAAAATTTTTCAGGGACTTTGAAAAAATTTCAACTGGAATTTTAGCCATTTTTTTATGTGAAATTGTAAACATGTGGCCACGGATTTTGAAAATTCTAGAGAGAATTTTAAAAGCTTCAACAGAATTTCAACAATTTTGAGAGGGATTTGAAAAGTTTCAATGGGAATGGGAAGAATTGGGACAAAAATTGGAAAATTTTTAAGGGACTTTGAAAAAATTTCAACTGGAATTTTAGCCATTTTTTGACGTGAAATTGTAAACATGTGGAAGTGGATTTTGAAAATTCTAGAGAGAATTTTAAAAGCTTCAAGAGAATTTCAACAATTTTGAGAGGGATTTGAAAAGTTTCAATGGGAATGGGAAGAATTGGGACAAAAATTGGAAAATTTTTCAGGGACTTTGAAAAAATTTCACTGGAATTTTAGCCATTTTTTTATGTGAAATTGTAAACATGTGGCCATGGATTTTGAAAATTCTAGAGAGAATTTTAAAAGCTTCAAGAGAATTTCAACAATTTTGAGAGGGATTTGAAAAGTTTCAATGGGAATGGGAAGAATTGGGACAAAAATTGGAAAATTTTTAAGGGACTTTGAAAAAATTTCAACTGGAATTTTAGCCATTTTTTGACGTGAAATTGTAAACATGTTGAAGTGGATTTTGAAAATTCTAGAGAGAATTTTAAAATCTTCAAGAGAATTTCAACAATTTTGAGAGGGATTTGAAAAGTTTCAATGTGAATGGGAAGAATTGGGACAAAAATTGGAAAATTTTTAAGGGACTTTGAAAAAATTTCAACTGGAATTTTAGCCATTTTTTGACGTGAAATTGTAAACATGTGGACATGGATTTTGAAAATTCTAGAGAGAATTTTAAAAGCTTCAAGAGAATTTCAACAATTTTGAGAGGGATTTGAAAAGTTTCAATGGGAATGGGAAGAATTGGGACAAAAATTGGAAAATTTTTAAGGGACTTTGAAAAAATTTCAACTGGAATTTTAGCCATTTTTTGACGTGAAATTGTAAACATGTGGCCATGGATTTTGAAAATTCTAGAGAGAATTTTAAAAGCTTCAAGAGAATTTCAACAATTTTGAGAGGGATTTGAAAAGTTTCAATGGGAATGGGAAGAATTGGGACAAAAATTGGAAAATTTTGAAGGGACTTTGAAAAAATTTCAACTGGAATTTTAGCCATTTTTTTATGTGAAATTGTAAACATGTGGCCATGGATTTTGAAAATTCTAGAGAGAATTTTAAAAGCTTCAAGAGAATTTCAACAATTTTGAGAGGGATTTGAAAAGTTTCAATGGGAATGGGAAGAATTGGGACAAAAATTGGAAAATTTTTCAGGGACTTTGAAAAAATTTCAACTGGAATTTTAGCCATTTTTTGATGTGAAATTGTAAACATGTGGACATGGATTTCGAAAATTCTAGAGAGAATTTTAAAAGCTTCAAGAGAATTTCAACAATTTTGAGAGGGATTTGAAAAGTTTCAATGGGAATGGGAAGAATTGGGACAAAAATTGGAAAATTTTTAAGGGACTTTGAAAAAATTTCAACTGGAATTTTAGCCATTTTTTGATGTGAAATTGTAAACATGTGGACATGGATTTTGAAAATTCTAGAGAGAATTTTAAAAGCTTCAACAGAATTTCAACAATTTTGAGAGGGATTTGAAAAGTTTCAATGGGAATGGGAAGAATTGGGACAAAAATTGGAAAATTTTTCAGGGACTTTGAAAAAATTTCAACTGGCATTTTAACCATTTTTTGACGTGAAATTGTAAACATGTGGCCACGGATTTTGAAAATTCTAGAGAGAATTTTAAAAGCTTCAACAGAATTTCAACAATTTTGAGAGGGATTTGAAAAGTTTCAATGGGAATGGGAAGAATTGGGACAAAAATTGGAAAATTTTTAAGGGACTTTGAAAAAATTTCAACTGGAATTTTAGCCATTTTTTGACGTGAAATTGTAAACATGTGGACATGGATTTTGAAAATTCTAGAGAGAATTTTAAAAGCTTCAAGAGAATTTCAACAATTTTGAGAGGGATTTGAAAAGTTTCAATGGGAATGGGAAGAATTGGGACAAAAATTGGAAAATCTTGAAGGGACTTTGAAAAAATTTCAACTGGAATTTTAGCCATTTTTTTATGTGAAATTGTAAACATGTGGCCATGGATTTTGAAAATTCTAGAGAGAATTTTAAAAGCTTCAAGAGAATTTCAACAATTTTGAGAGGGATTTGAAAAGTTTCAATGGGAATGGGAAGAATTGGGACAAAAATTGGAAAACTTTTCAGGGACTTTGAAAAAATTTCAACTGGAATTTTAGCCATTTTTTGACGTGAAATTGTAAACATGTGGACATGGATTTTGAAAATTCTAGAGAGAATTTTAAAAGCTTCAACAGAATTTCAACAATTTTGAGAGGGATTTGAAAAGTTTCAATGGGAATGGGAAGAATTGGGACAAAAATTGGAAAATTTTTAAGGGACTTTGAAAAAATTTCAACTGGAATTTTAGCCATTTTTTGACGTGAAATTGTAAACATGTGGACATGGATTTTGAAAATTCTAGAGAGAATTTTAAAAGCTTCAAGAGAATTTCAACAATTTTGAGAGGGATTTGAAAAGTTTCAATGGGAATGGGAAGAATTGGGACAAAAATTGGAAAATTTTTAAGGGACTTTGAAAAAATTTCAACTGGTATTTTAGCCATTTTTTTACGTGAAATTGTGAACATGTGGACATGGATTTTGAAAATTCTAGAGAGAATTTTAAAAGCTTCAAGAGAATTTCAACAATTTTGAGAGGGATTTGAAAAGTTTCAATGGGAATGGGAAGAATTGGGACAAAAATTGGAAAATTTTTAAGGGACTTTGAAAAAATTTCAACTGGAATTTTAGCCATTTTTTGACGTGAAATTGTAAACATGTGGCCATGGATTTTGAAAATTCTAGAGAGAATTTTAAAAGCTTCAACAGAATTTCAACAATTTTGAGAGGGATTTGAAAAGTTTCAATGGGAATGGGAAGAATTGGGACAAAAATTGGAAAACTTTTAAGGGACTTTGAAAAAATTTCAACTGGAATTTTAGCCATTTTTTGACGTGAAATTGTAAACATGTGGCCATGGATTTTGAAAATTCTAGAGAGAATTTTAAAAGCTTCAAGAGAATTTCAACAATTTTGAGAGGGATTTGAAAAGTTTCAATGGGAATGGGAAGAATTGGTACAAAAATTGGAAAATTTTTAAGGGACTTTGAAAAAATTTCAACTGGAATTTTAGCAATTTTTTTTATGTGAAATTGTAAACATGTGGCCATGGATTTTGAAAATTCTAGAGAGAATTTTTAAAGCTTCAAGAGAATTTCAACAATTTTGAGAGGGATTTGAAAAGTTTCAATGGGAATGGGAAGAATTGGGACAAAAATTGGAAAATTTTTAAGGGACTTTGAAAAAATTTCAACTGGAATTTTAGCCATTTTTTGACGTGAAATTGTAAACATGTGGACATGGATTTTGAAAATTCTAGAGAGAATTTTAAAAGCTTCAACAGAATTTCAACAATTTTGAGAGGGATTTGAAAAGTTTCAATGGGAATGGGAAGAATTGGGACAAAAATTGGAAAATTTTTAAGGGACTTTGAAAAAATTTCAACTGGAATTTTAGCCATTTTTTGACGTGAAATTGTAAAAATGTTGAAGTGGATTTTGAAAATTCTAGAGAGAATTTTAAAATCTTCAACAGAATTTCAACAATTTTGAGAGGGATTTGAAAAGTTTCAATGGGAATGGGAAGAATTGGGACAAAAATTGGAAAATTTTTCAGGGACTTTGAAAAAATTTCAACTGGAATTTTAGCCATTTTTTGACGTGAAATTGTAAACATGTGGACATGGATTTTGAAAATTCTAGAGAGAATTTTAAAAGCTTCAAGAGAATTTCAACAATTTTGAGAGGGATTTGAAAAGTTTCAATGGGAATGGGAAGAATTGGGACAAAAATTGGAAAATTTTTCAGGGACTTTGAAAAAATTTCAACTGGAATTTTAGCCATTTTTTGACGTGAAATTGTAAACATGTGGCCATGGATTTTGAAAATTCTAGAGAGAATTTTAAAAGCTTCAAGAGAATTTCAACAATTTTGAGAGGGATTTGAAAAGTTTCAATGGGAATGGGAAGAATTGGGACAAAAATTGGAAAATTTTTAAGGGACTTTGAAAAAATTTCAACTGGAATTTTAGCCATTTTTTGATGTGAAATTGTAAACATGTGGACATGGATTTTGAAAATTCTAGAGAGAATTTTAAAAGCTTCAAGAGAATTTCAACAATTTTGAGAGGGATTTGAAAAGTTTCAATGGGAATGGGAAGAATTGGGACAAAAATTGGAAAATTTTGAAGGGACTTTGAAAAAATTTCAACTGGAATTTTAGCCATTTTTTGACGTGAAATTGTAAACATGTGGCCATGGATTTTGAAAATTCTAGAGAGAATTTTAAAAGCTTCAAGAGAATTTCAACAATTTTGAGAGGGATTTGAAAAGTTTCAATGGGAATGGGAAGAATTGGGACAAAAATTGGAAAATCTTGAAGGGACTTTGAAAAAATTTCAACTGGAATTTTAGCCATTTTTTTATGTGAAATTGTAAACATGTGGCCATGGATTTTGAAAATTCTAGAGAGAATTTTAAAAGCTTCAAGAGAATTTCAACAATTTTGAGAGGGATTTGAAAAGTTTCAATGGGAATGGGAAGAATTGGGACAAAAATTGGAAAATTTTTAAGGGACTTTGAAAAAATTTCAACTGGAATTTTAGCCATTTTTTGACGTGAAATTGTAAACATGTGGCCATGGATTTTGAAAATTCTAGAGAGAATTTTAAAAGCTTCAAGAGAATTTCAACAATTTTGAGAGGGATTTGAAAAGTTTCAATGGGAATGGGAAGAATTGGGACAAAAATTGGAAAATTTTTCAGGGACTTTGAAAAAATTTCAACTGGAATTTTAGCCATTTTTTGATGTGAAATTGTAAACATGTGGACATGGATTTCGAAAATTCTAGAGAGAATTTTAAAAGCTTCAAGAGAATTTCAACAATTTTGAGAGGGATTTGAAAAGTTTCAATGGGAATGGGAAGAATTGGGACAAAAATTGGAAAATTTTTCAGGGACTTTGAAAAAATTTCAACTGGAATTTTAGCCATTTTTTGATGTGAAATTGTAAACATGTGGACATGGATTTTGAAAATTCTAGAGAGAATTTTAAAAGCTTCAAGAGAATTTCAACAATTTTGAGAGGGATTTGAAAAGTTTCAATGGGAATGGGAAGAATTGGGACAAAAATTGGAAAATTTTTCAGGGACTTTGAAAAAATTTCAACTGGAATTTTAGCCATTTTTTGATGTGAAATTGTAAACATGTGGCCATGGATTTCGAAAATTCTAGAGAGAATTTTAAAAGCTTCAAGAGAATTTCAACAATTTTGAGAGGGATTTGAAAAGTTTCAATGGGAATGGGAAGAATTGGGACAAAAATTGGAAAATTTTTAAGGGACTTTGAAAAAATTTCAACTGGAATTTTAGCCATTTTTTTATGTGAAATTGTAAACGTGGACATGGATTTTGAAAATTCTAGAGAGAATTTTAAAAGCTTCAACAGAATTTCAACAATTTTGAGAGGGATTTGAAAAGTTTCAATGGGAATGGGAAGAATTGGGACAAAAATTGGAAAATTTTTAAGGGACTTTGAAAAAATTTCAACTGGCATTTTAACCATTTTTTGACGTGAAATTGTAAACATGTGGCCACGGATTTTGAAAATTCTAGAGAGAATTTTAAAAGCTTCAACAGAATTTCAACAATTTTGAGAGGGATTTGAAAAGTTTCAATGGGAATGGGAAGAATTGGGACAAAAATTGGAAAATTTTTCAGGGACTTTGAAAAAATTTCAACTGGAATTTTAGCCATTTTTTGACGTGAAATTGTAAACATGTGGCCATGGATTTTGAAAATTCTAGAGAGAATTTTAAAAGCTTCAAGAGAATTTCAACCATTTTGAGAGGGATTTGAAAAGTTTCAATGGGAATGGGAAGAATTGGGACAAAAATTGGAAAATTTTTAAGGGACTTTGAAAAAATTTCAACTGGAATTTTAGCCATTTTTTTATGTGAAATTGTAAACATGTGGCCACGGATTTTGAAAATTCTAGAGAGAATTTTAAAAGCTTCAAGAGAATTTCAACAATTTTGAGAGGGATTTGAAAAGTTTCAATGGGAATGGGAAGAATTGGGACAAAAATTGGAAAATTTTTAAGGGACTTTGAAAAAATTTCAACTGGAATTTTAGCCATTTTTTGACGTGAAATTGTAAACATGTGGAAGTGGATTTTGAAAATTCTAGAGAGAATTTTAAAAGCTTCAAGAGAATTTCAACAATTTTGAGAGGGATTTGAAAAGTTTCAATGGGAATGGGAAGAATTGGGACAAAAATTGGAAAATTTTTCAGGGACTTTGAAAAAATTTCAACTGGAATTTTAGCCATTTTTTGATGTGAAATTGTAAACATGTGGCCATGGATTTTGAAAATTCTAGAGAGAATTTTAAAAGCTTCAAGAGAATTTCAACAATTTTGAGAGGGATTTGAAAAGTTTCAATGGGAATGGGAAGAATTGGGACAAAAATTGGAAAATTTTTCAGGGACTTTGAAAAACTTTCAACTGGAATTTTAGCCATTTTTTGATGTGAAATTGTAAACATGTGGACATGGATTTCGAAAATTCTAGAGAGAATTTTAAAAGCTTCAAGAGAATTTCAACAATTTTGAGAGGGATTTGAAAAGTTTCAATGGGGATGGGAAGAATTGGGACAAAAATTGGAAAAGTTTTAAGGGACTTTGCAAAAATTTTAACTGGAATTTTAGCAATTTTTTGACGTGAAATTGTAAACATGTGGACATGGATTTTGAAAATTCTAGAGAGAATTTTAAAAGCTTCAACAGAATTTCAACAATTTTGAGAGGGATTTGAAAAGTTTCAATGGGAATGGGAAGAATTGGGACAAAAATTGGAAAATTTTTCAGGGACTTTGAAAAAATTTCAACTGGCATTTTAACCATTTTTTGACGTGAAATTGTAAACATGTGGCCACGGATTTTGAAAATTCTAGAGAGAATTTTAAAAGCTTCAAGAGAATTTCAACAATTTTGAGAGGGATTTGAAAAGTTTCAATGGGAATGGGAAGAATTGGGACAAAAATTGGAAAATTTTTAAGGGACTTTGAAAAAATTGCAACTGGAATTTTAGCCATTTTTTGACGTGAAATTGTAAACATGTGGAAGTGGATTTTGTAAATTCTAGAGAGAATTTGAAAAGCTTCAAGAGAATTTCAACAATTTGGAGAGGGATTTGAAAAGTTTCAATGGGAATGGGAAGAATTGGGACAAAAATTGGAAAATCTTGAAGGGACTTTGAAAAAATTTCAACTGGAATTTTAGCCATTTTTTTATGTGAAATTGTAAACATGTGGCCATGGATTTTGAAAATTCTAGAGAGAATTTTAAAAGCTTCAAGAGAATTTCAACAATTTTGAGAGGGATTTGAAAAGTTTCAATGGGAATGGGAAGAATTGGGACAAAAATTGGAAAATCTTGAAGGGACTTTGAAAAAATTTCAACTGGAATTTTAGCCATTTTTTGACGTGAAATTGTAAACATGTGGCCATGGATTTTGAAAATTCTAGAGAGAATTTTAAAAGCTTCAAGAGAATTTCAACAATTTTGAGAGGGATTTGAAAAGTTTCAATGGGAATGGGAAGAATTGGGACAAAAATTGGAAAATTTTTCAGGGACTTTGAAAAAATTTCAACTGGAATTTTAGCCATTTTTTTATGTGAAATTGTAAACATGTGGCCACGGATTTTGAAAATTCTAGAGAGAATTTTAAAAGCTTCAAGAGAATTTCAACAATTTTGAGAGGGATTTGAAAAGTTTCAATGGGAATGGGAAGAATTGGGACAAAAATTGGAAAATTTTTAAGGGACTTTGAAAAAATTTCAACTGGAATTTTAGCCATTTTTTGACGTGAAATTGTAAACATGTGGAAGTGGATTTTGAAAATTCTAGAGAGAATTTTAAAAGCTTCAAGAGAATTTCAACAATTTTGAGAGGGATTTGAAAAGTTTCAATGGGAATGGGAAGAATTGGGACAAAAATTGGAAAATTTTTAAGGGACTTTGAAAAAATTTCAACTGGAATTTTAGCCATTTTTTGACGTGAAATTGTAAACATGTGGACATGGATTTTGAAAATTCTAGAGAGAATTTTAAAAGCTTCAAGAGAATTTCAACAATTTTGAGAGGGATTTGAAAAGTTTCAATGGGAATGGGAAGAATTGGGACAAAAATTGGAAAATTTTTAAGGGACTTTGAAAAAATTTCAACTGGAATTTTAGCCATTTTTTGACGTGAAATTGTAAACATGTGGCCATGGATTTTGAAAATTCTAGAGAGAATTTTAAAAGCTTCAAGAGAATTTCAACAATTTTGAGAGGGATTTGAAAAGTTTCAATGGGAATGGGAAGAATTGGGACAAAAATTGGAAAATTTTTCAGGGACTTTGAAAAAATTTCAACTGGAATTTTAGCCATTTTTTGACGTGAAATTGTAAACATGTGGACATGGATTTGGAAAATTCTAGAGAGAATTTTAAAAGCTTCAAGAGAATTTCAACAATTTTGAGAGGGATTTGAAAAGTTTCAATGGGAATGGGAAGAATTGGGACAAAAATTGGAAAATTTTTCAGGGACTTTGAAAAAATTTCAACTGGCATTTTAACCGTTTTTTGACGTGAAATTGTAAACATGTGGCCACGGATTTTGAAAATTCTAGAGAGAATTTTAAAAGCTTCAACAGAATTTCAACAATTTTGAGAGGGATTTGAAAAGTTTCAATGGGAATGGGAAGAATTGGGACAAAAATTGGAAAATTTTTCAGGGACTTTGAAAAAATTTCAACTGGAATTTTAGCCATTTTTTGACGTGAAATTGTAAACATGTGGACATGGATTTTGAAAATTCTAGAGAGAATTTTAAAAGCTTCAAGAGAATTTCAACAATTTGGAGAGGGATTTGAAAAGTTTCAATGGGAATGGGAAGAATTGGGACAAAAATTGGAAAATCTTGAAGGGACTTTGAAAAAATTTCAACTGGAATTTTAGCCATTTTTTTATGTGAAATTGTAAACATGTGGCCATGGATTTTGAAAATTCTGGAGAGAATTTTAAAAGCTTCAAGAGAATTTCAACAATTTTGAGAGGGATTTGAAAAGTTTCAATGGGAATGGGAAGAATTGGGACAAAAAATGGAAAACTTTTAAGGGACTTTGAAAAAATTTCAACTGGAATTTTAGCCATTTTTTGACGTGAAATTGTAAACATGTGGACATGGATTTTGAAAATTCTAGAGAGAATTTTAAAAGCTTCAACAGAATTTCAACAATTTTGAG
Source organism: Streptopelia decaocto (assembly GCF_964273445.1). NCBI lineage: Eukaryota > Metazoa > Chordata > Aves > Columbiformes > Columbidae > Streptopelia > Streptopelia decaocto. Next base: position 17,491 of record NW_028116312.1, read on the forward strand.
AGGGATTTGAAAAGTTTCAATGGGAATGGGAAGAATTGGGACAAAAATTGGAAAATTTTTCAGGGACTTTGAAAAAATTTCAACTGGAATTTTAGCCATTTTTTGATGTGAAATTGTAAACATGTGGCCATGGATTTTGAAAATTCTAGAGAGAATTTTAAAAGCTTCAAGAGAATTTCAACAATTTTGAGAGGGATTTGAAAAGTTTCAATGGGAATGGGAAGAATTGGGACAAAAATTGGAAAATTTTTAAGGGACTTTGAAAAAATTTCAACTGGAATTTTAGCCATATTTTGACGTGAAATTGTAAACATGTGGCCATGGATTTTGAAAATTCTAGAGAGAATTTTAAAAGCTTCAAGAGAATTTCAACAATTTTGAGAGGGATTTGAAAAGTTTCAATGGGAATGGGAAGAATTGGGACAAAAATTGGAAAATTTTTAAGGGACTTTGAAAAAATTTCAACTGGAATTTTAGCCATTTTTTGACGTGAAATTGTAAACATGTGGACATGGATTTTGAAACTTCTAGAGAGAATTTTAAAAGCTTCAACAGAATTTCAACAATTTGGAGAGGGATTTGAAAAGTTTCAATGGGAATGGGAAGAATTGGGACAAAAATTGGAAAATTTTTAAGGGACTTCGAAAAAATTTCAACTGGAATTTTAGCCATTTTTTGACGTGAAATTGTAAACATGTGGACATGGATTTCGAAAATTCTAGAGAGAATTTTAAAAGCTTCAAGAGAATTTCAACAATTTTGAGAGGGATTTGAAAAGTTTCAATGGGAATGGGAAGAATTGGGACAAAAATTGGAAAATTTTTAAGGGACTTTGAAAAAATTTCAACTGGAATTTTAGCAATTTTTTGACGTGAAATTGTAAACATGTTGAAGTGGATTTTGAAAATTCTAGAGAGAATTTTAAAAGCTTCAACAGAATTTCAACAATTTTGAGAGGGATTTGAAAAGTTTGAATGGGAATGGGAAGAATTGGGACAAAAATTGGAAAATTTTGAAGGGACTTTGAAAAAATTTCAACTGGAATTTTAGCCATTTTTTGACGTGAAATTGTAAACATGTGGCCATGGATTTTGAAAATTCTAGAGAGAATTTTAAAAGCTTCAAGAGAATTTCAACAATTTTGAGAGGGATTTGAAAAGTTTCAATGGGAATGGGAAGAATTGGGACAAAAATTGGAAAACTTTTAAGGGACTTTGAAAAAATTTCAACTGGAATTTTAGCCATTTTTTTATGTGAAATTGTAAACATGTGGACATGGATTTTGAAAATTCTAGAGAGAATTTTAAAAGCTTCAAGAGAATTTCAACAATTTTGAGAGGGATTTGAAAAGTTTCAATGGGAATGGGAAGAATTGGGACAAAAATTGGAAAATTTTTCAGGGACTTTGAAAAAATTTCAACTGGAATTTTAGCCATTTTTTGACGTGAAATTGTGAACATGTGGACATGGATTTTGAAAATTCTAGAGAGCATTTTAAAAGCTTCAACAGAATTTCAACAATTTTGAGAGGGATTTGAAAAGTTTCAATGGGAATGGGAAGAATTGGGACAAAAATTGGAAAATTTTTAAGGGACTTTGAAAAAATTTCAACTGGTATTTTAGCCATTTTTTGACGTGAAATTGTGAACATGTGGACATGGATTTTGAAAATTCTAGAGAGAATTTTAAAAGCTTCAACAGAATTTCAACAATTTTGAGAGGGATTTGAAAAGTTTCAATGGGAATGGGAAGAATTGGGACAAAAATTGGAAAATTTTTAAGGGACTTTGAAAAAATTTCAACTGGAATTTTAGCCATTTTTTGACGTGAAATTGTAAACATGTGGCCATGGATTTTGAAAATTCTAGAGAGAATTGTAAAAGCTTCAAGAGAATTTCAACAATTTTGAGAGGGATTGGAAAAGTTTCAATGGGAATGGGAAGAATTGGGACAAAAATTGGAAAATTTTTCAGGGACTTTGAAAAAATTTCAACTGGAATGGGAAGAATTGGGACAAAAAATTTTTAAGGGACTTTGAAAAAATTTCAACTGGCATTTTAACCATTTTTTGACGTGAAATTGTAAACATGTGGCCACGGATTTTGAAAATTCTAGAGAGAATTTTAAAAGCTTCAACAGAATTTCAACAATTTTGAGAGGGATTTGAAAAGTTTCAATGGGAATGGGAAGAATTGGGACAAAAATTGGAAAATTTTTAAGGGACTTTGAAAAAATTTCAACTGGCATTTTAACCATTTTTTGACGTGAAATTGTAAACATGTGGCCACGGATTTTGAAAATTCTAGAGAGAATTTTAAAAGCTTCAACAGAATTTCAACAATTTGGAGAGGGATTTGAAAAGTTTCAATGGGAATGGGAAGAATTGGGACAAAAATTGGAAAATTTTTCAGGGACTTTGAAAAAATTTCAACTGGAATTTTAGCCATTTTTTGACGTGAAATTGTAAACATGTGGCCATGGATTTTGAAAATTCTAGAGAGAATTTTAAAAGCTTCAAGAGAATTTCAACAATTTTGAGAGGGATTTGAAAAGTTTCAATGGGAATGGGAAGAATTGGGACAAAAATTGGAAAATTTTTCAGGGACTTTGAAAAAATTTCAACTGGAATTTTAGCCATTTTTTTATGTGAAATTGTAAACATGTGGCCACGGATTTTGAAAATTCTAGAGAGAATTTTAAAAGCTTCAAGAGAATTTCAACAATTTTGAGAGGGATTTGAAAAGTTTCAATGGGAATGGGAAGAATTGGGACAAAAATTGGAAAATTTTTAAGGGACTTTGAAAAAATTTCAACTGGAATTTTAGCCATTTTTTGACGTGAAATTGTAAACATGTGGAAGTGGATTTTGAAAATTCTAGAGAGAATTTTAAAAGCTTCAAGAGAATTTCAACAATTTTGAGAGGGATTTGAAAAGTTTCAATGGGAATGGGAAGAATTGGGACAAAAATTGGAAAATTTTTAAGGGACTTTGAAAAAATTTCAACTGGAATTTTAGCCATTTTTTGACGTGAAATTGTAAACATGTGGACATGGATTTTGAAAATTCTAGAGAGAATTTTAAAAGCTTCAAGAGAATTTCAACAATTTTGAGAGGGATTTGAAAAGTTTCAATGGGAATGGGAAGAATTGGGACAAAAATTGGAAAATTTTTAAGGGACTTTGAAAAAATTTCAACTGGAATTTTAGCCATTTTTTGACGTGAAATTGTAAACATGTGGCCATGGATTTTGAAAATTCTAGAGAGAATTTTAAAAGCTTCAAGAGAATTTCAACAATTTTGAGAGGGATTTGAAAAGTTTCAATGGGAATGGGAAGAATTGGGACAAAAATTGGAAAATTTTTCAGGGACTTTGAAAAAATTTCAACTGGAATTTTAGCCATTTTTTTATGTGAAATTGTAAACATGTGGCCATGGATTTTGAAAATTCTAGAGAGAATTTTAAAAGCTTCAAGAGAATTTCAACAATTTTGAGAGGGATTTGAAAAGTTTCAATGGGAATGGGAAGAATTGGGACAAAAATTGGAAAATTTTTCAGGGACTTTGAAAAAATTTCAACTGGAATTTTAGCCATTTTTTGATGTGAAATTGTAAACATGTGGACATGGATTTCGAAAATTCTAGAGAGAATTTTAAAAGCTTCAAGAGAATTTCAACAATTTTGAGAGGGATTTGAAAAGTTTCAATGGGAATGGGAAGAATTGGGACAAAAATTGGAAAATTTTTAAGGGACTTTGAAAAAATTTCAACTGGAATTTTAGCCATTTTTTGATGTGAAATTGTAAACATGTGGACATGGATTTTGAAAATTCTAGAGAGAATTTTAAAAGCTTCAACAGAATTTCAACAATTTTGAGAGGGATTTGAAAAGTTTCAATGGGAATGGGAAGAATTGGGACAAAAATTGGAAAATTTTTAAGGGACTTTGAAAAAATTTCAACTGGCATTTTAACCATTTTTTGACGTGAAATTGTAAACATGTGGCCACGGATTTTGAAAATTCTAGAGAGAATTTTAAAAGCTTCAAGAGAATTTCAACAATTTTGAGAGGGATTTGAAAAGTTTCAATGGGAATGGGAAGAATTGGGACAAAAATTGGAAAATTTTTAAGGGACTTTGAAAAAATTTCAACTGGAATTTTAGCCATTTTTTGACGTGAAATTGTAAACATGTGGACATGGATTTTGAAAATTCTAGAGAGAATTTTAAAAGCTTCAAGAGAATTTCAACAATTTTGAGAGGGATTTGAAAAGTTTCAATGGGAATGGGAAGAATTGGGACAAAAATTGGAAAATCTTGAAGGGACTTTGAAAAAATTTCAACTGGAATTTTAGCCATTTTTTTATGTGAAATTGTAAACATGTGGCCATGGATTTTGAAAATTCTAGAGAGAATTTTAAAAGCTTCAAGAGAATTTCAACAATTTTGAGAGGGATTTGAAAAGTTTCAATGGGAATGGGAAGAATTGGGACAAAAATTGGAAAACTTTTCAGGGACTTTGAAAAAATTTCAACTGGAATTTTAGCCATTTTTTGACGTGAAATTGTAAACATGTGGACATGGATTTTGAAAATTCTAGAGAGAATTTTAAAAGCTTCAAGAGAATTTCAACAATTTTGAGAGGGATTTGAAAAGTTTCAATGGGAATGGGAAGAATTGGGACAAAAATTGGAAAATTTTTAAGGGACTTTGAAAAAATTTCAACTGGAATTTTAGCCATTTTTTGACGTGAAATTGTAAACATGTTGAAGTGGATTTTGAAAATTCTAGAGAGAATTTTAAAATCTTCAAGAGAATTTCAACAATTTTGAGAGGGATTTGAAAAGTTTCAATGGGAATGGGAAGAATTGGGACAAAAATTGGAAAATTTTTCAGGGACTTTGAAAAAATTTCAACTGGAATTTTAGCCATTTTTTGATGTGAAATTGTAAACATGTTGAAGTGGATTTTGAAAATTCTAGAGAGAATTTTAAAAGCTTCAACAGAATTTCAACAATTTTGAGAGGGATTTGAAAAGTTTCAATGGGAATGGGAAGAATTGGGACAAAAATTGGAAATCTTTTAAGGGACTTTGAAAAAATTTCAACTGGAATTTTAGCCATTTTTTGACGTGAAATTGTAAACATGTGGCCATGGATTTTGAAAATTCTAGAGAGAATTTTAAAAGCTTCAAGAGAATTTCAACAATTTTGAGAGGGATTTGAAAAGTTTCAATGGGAATGGGAAGAATTGGGACAAAAATTGGAAAATTTTTCAGGGACTTTGAAAAAATTTCAACTGGAATTTTAGCCATTTTTTGACGTGAAATTGTAAACATGTGGACATGGATTTTGAAAATTCTAGAGAGAATTTTAAAAGCTTCAAGAGAATTTCAACAATTTTGAGAGGGATTTGAAAAGTTTCAATGGGAATGGGAAGAATTGGGACAAAAATTGGAAAATTTTTCAGGGACTTTGAAAAAATTTCAACTGGAATTTTAGCCATTTTTTGATGTGAAATTGTAAACATGTGGACATGGATTTCGAAAATTCTAGAGAGAATTTTAAAAGCTTTAACAGAATTTCAACAATTTGGAGAGGGATTTGAAAAGTTTCAATGGGAATGGGAAGAATTGGGACAAAAATTGGAAAATTTTTCAGGGACTTTGAAAAAATTTCAACTGGAATTTTAGCCATTTTTTGACGTGAAATTGTAAACATGTGGCCATGGATTTTGAAAATTCTAGAGAGAATTTTAAAAGCTTCAAGAGAATTTCAACAATTTTGAGAGGGATTTGAAAAGTTTCAATGGGAATGGGAAGAATTGGGACAAAAATTGGAAAATTTTTAAGGGACTTTGAAAAAATTTCAACTGGCATTTTAGCCATTTTTTGACGTGAAATTGTAAACATGTGGCCATGGATTTTGAAAATTCTAGAGAGAATTTTAAAAGCTTCAAGAGAATTTCAACAATTTTGAGAGGGATTTGAAAAGTTTCAATGGGAATGGGAAGAATTGGGACAAAAATTGGAAAATTTTTAAGGGACTTTGAAAAAATTTCAACTGGAATTTTAGCCATTTTTTGACGTGAAATTGTAAACATGTGGACATGGATTTTGAAAATTCTAGAGAGAATTTTAAAAGCTTCAACAGAATTCCAACAATTTTGAGAGGGATTTGAAAAGTTTCAATGGGAATGGGAAGATTTGGGACAAATTGGAAAATTTTTAAGGGACTTTGAAAAAATTTCAACTGGAATTTTAGCCATTTTTTGACGTGGAATTGTACACATGTGGCCATGGATTTTGAAAGTTCTAGAGAGAATTTTAAAAGCTTCAAGAGAATTTCAACAATTTTGAGAGGGATTTGAAAAGTTTCAATGGGAATGGGAAGAATTGGGACAAAAATTGGAAAATTTTTAAGGGACTTTGAAAAAATTTCAACTGGCATTTTAACCATTTTTTGACGTGAAATTGTGAACATGTGGACATGGATTTTGAAAATTCTAGAGAGAATTTTAAAAGCTTCAAGAGAATTTCAACAATTTTGAGAGGGATTTGAAAAGTTTCAATGGGAATGGGAAGAATTGGGACAAAAATTGGAAAATTTTTAAGGGACTTTGAAAAAATTTCAACTGGAATTTTAGCCATTTTTTGACGTGAAATTGTGAACATGTGGACATGGATTTTGAAAATTCTAGAGAGAATTTTAAAAGCTTCAAGAGAATTTCAACAATTTTGAGAGGGATTTGAAAAGTTTCAATGGGAATGGGAAGAATTGGGACAAAAATTGGAAAACTTTTAAGGGACTTTGAAAAAATTTCAACTGGAATTTTAGCCATTTTCTGATGTGAAATTGTAAACATGTTGAAGTGGATTTTGAAAATTCTAGAGAGAATTTTAAAAGCTTCAAGAGAATTTCAACAATTTTGAGAGGGATTTGAAAAGTTTCAATGGGAATGGGAAGAATTGGGACAAAAATTGGAAAATTTTGAAGGGACTTTGAAAAAATTTCAACTGGAATTTTAGCCATTTTTTGACGTGAAATTGTAAACATGTGGCCATGGATTTTGAAAATTCTAGAGAGAATTTTAAAAGCTTCAAGAGAATTTCAACAATTTTGAGAGGGATTTGAAAAGTTTCAATGGGAATGGGAAGAATTGGGACAAAAATTGGAAAACTTTTAAGGGACTTTGAAAAAATTTCAACTGGAATTTTAGACATTTTTTGACGTGAAATTGTAAACATGTGGACATGGATTTTGAAAATTCTAGAGAGAATTTTAAAAGCTTCAAGAGAATTTCAACAATTTTGAGAGGGATTTGAAAAGTTTCAATGGGAATGGGAAGAATTGGGACAAAAATTGGAAAATTTTTAAGGGACTTTGAAAAAATTTCAACTGGAATTTTAGCAATTTTTTAATGTGAAATTGTAAACATGTGGCCACGGATTTTGAAAATTCTAGAGAGAATTTTAAAAGCTTCAACAGAATTTCAACAATTTTGAGAGGGATTTGAAAAGTTTCAATGGGAATGGGAAGAATTGGGACAAAAATTGGAAAATTTTTAAGGGGCTTTGAAAAAATTTCAACTGGAATTTTAGCAATTTTTTGACGTGAAATTGTAAACATGTGGACATGGATTTTGAAAATTCTAGAGAGAATTTTTAAAGCTTCAAGAGAATTTCAACAATTTTGAGAGGGATTTGAAAAGTTTCAATGGGAATGGGAAGAATTGGGACAAAAATTGGAAAATTTTTAAGGGACTTTGAAAAAATTTCAACTGGAATTTTAGCCATTTTTTTATGTGAAATTGTAAACATGTGGCCACGGATTTTGAAAATTCTAGAGAGAATTTTAAAAGCTTCAACAGAATTTCAACAATTTTGAGAGGGATTTGAAAAGTTTCAATGGGAATGGGAAGAATTGGGACAAAAATTGGAAAACTTTTAAGGGACTTTGAAAAAATTTCAACTGGCGTTTTAACCATTTTTTGACGTGAAATTGTAAACATGTGGCCATGGATTTTGAAAATTCTAGAGAGAATTTTAAAAGCTTCAAGAGAATTTCAACAATTTTGAGAGGGATTTGAAAAGTTTCAATGGGAATGGGAAGAATTGGGACAAAAATTGGAAAATTTTTAAGGGACTTTGAAAAAATTTCAACTGGAATTTTAGCAATTTTTTGACGTGAAATTGTAAACATGTGGCCACGGATTTTGAAAATTCTAGAGAGAATTTTAAAAGCTTCAACAGAATTTCAACAATTTTGAGAGGGATTTGAAAAGTTTCAATGGGAATGGGAAGAATTGGGACAAAAATTGGAAAATTTTTAAGGGACTTTGAAAAAATTTCAACTGGAATTTTAGCAATTTTTTGACGTGAAATTGTAAACATGTGGACATGGATTTTGAAAATTCTAGAGAGAATTTTTAAAGCTTCAAGAGAATTTCAACAATTTTGAGAGGGATTTGAAAAGTTTCAATGGGAATGGGAAGAATTGGGACAAAAATTGGAAAACTTTTAAGGGACTTTGAAAAAATTTCAACTGGAATTTTAGCCATTTTTTGACGTGAAATTGTAAACATGTGGCCATGGATTTTGAAAATTCTAGAGAGAATTTTAAAAGCTTCAAGAGAATTTCAACAATTTTGAGAGGGATTTGAAAAGTTTCAATGGGAATGGGAAGAATTGGGACAAAAATTGGAAAACTTTTAAGGGACTTTGAAAAAATTTCAACTGGAATTTTAGACATTTTTTGACGTGAAATTGTAAACATGTGGACATGGATTTTGAAAATTCTAGAGAGAATTTTAAAAGCTTCAAGAGAATTTCAACAATTTTGAGAGGGATTTGAAAAGTTTCAATGGGAATGGGAAGAATTGGGACAAAAATTGGAAAATTTTTAAGGGACTTTGAAAAAATTTCAACTGGAATTTTAGCAATTTTTTTATGTGAAATTGTAAACATGTGGCCACGGATTTTGAAAATTCTAGAGAGAATTTTAAAAGCTTCAACAGAATTTCAACAATTTTGAGAGGGATTTGAAAAGTTTCAATGGGAATGGGAAGAATTGGGACAAAAATTGGAAAATTTTTAAGGGACTTTGAAAAAATTTCAACTGGAATTTTAGCAATTTTTTGACGTGAAATTGTAAACATGTGGACATGGATTTTGAAAATTCTAGAGAGAATTTTTAAAGCTTCAAGAGAATTTCAACAATTTTGAGAGGGATTTGAAAAGTTTCAATGGGAATGGGAAGAATTGGGACAAAAATTGGAAAATTTTTAAGGGACTTTGAAAAAATTTCAACTGGAATTTTAGCCATTTTTTGAAGTGAAATTGTAAACATGTGGCCACGGATTTTGAAAATTCTAGAGAGAATTTTAAAAGCTTCAACAGAATTTCAACAATTTTGAGAGGGATTTGAAAAGTTTCAATGGGAATGGGAAGAATTGGGACAAAAATTGGAAAACTTTTAAGGGACTTTGAAAAAATTTCAACTGGCGTTTTAACCATTTTTTGACGTGAAATTGTAAACATGTGGCCATGGATTTTGAAAATTCTAGAGAGAATTTTAAAAGCTTCAAGAGAATTTCAACAATTTTGAGAGGGATTTGAAAAGTTTCAATGGGAATGGGAAGAATTGGGACAAAAATTGGAAAATTTTTAAGGGACTTTGAAAAAATTTCAACTGGAATTTTAGCAATTTTTTGACGTGAAATTGTAAACATGTGGCCACGGATTTTGAAAATTCTAGAGAGAATTTTAAAAGCTTCAACAGAATTTCAACAATTTTGAGAGGGATTTGAAAAGTTTCAATGGGAATGGGAAGAATTGGGACAAAAATTGGAAAATTTTTAAGGGACTTTGAAAAAATTTCAACTGGCATTTTAACCATTTTTTGACGTGAAATTGTAAACATGTGGACATGGATTTTGAAAATTCTAGAGAGAATTTTTAAAGCTTCAAGAGAATTTCAACAATTTTGAGAGGGATTTGAAAAGTTTCAATGGGAATGGGAAGAATTGGGACAAAAATTGGAAAACTTTTAAGGGACTTTGAAAAAATTTCAACTGGAATTTTAGCCATTTTTTGACGTGAAATTGTAAACATGTGGCCATGGATTTTGAAAATTCTAGAGAGAATTTTTAAAGCTTCAAGAGAATTTCAACAATTTTGAGAGGGATTTGAAAAGTTTCAATGGGAATGGGAAGAATTGGGACAAAAATTGGAAAATTTTTAAGGGACTTTGAAAAAATTTCAACTGGAATTTTAGCCATTTTTTGACGTGAAATTGTAAACATGTGGCCACGGATTTTGAAAATTCTAGAGAGAATTTTAAAAGCTTCAAGAGAATTTCAACAATTTTGAGAGGGATTTGAAAAGTTTCAATGGGAATGGGAAGAATTGGGACAAAAATTGGAAAACTTTTAAGGGACTTTGAAAAAATTTCAACTGGCATTTTAACCATTTTTTGACGTGAAATTGTAAACATGTGGACATGGATTTTGAAAATTCTAGAGAGAATTTTAAAAGCTTCAAGAGAATTTCAACAATTTTGAGAGGGATTTGAAAAGTTTCAATGGGAATGGGAAGAATTGGGACAAAAATTGGAAAACTTTTCAGGGACTTTGAAAAAATTTCAACTGGAATTTTAGCCATTTTTTGATGTGAAATTGTAAACATGTGGACATGGATTTCGAAAATTCTAGAGAGAATTTTAAAAGCTTCAAGAGAATTTCAACAATTTTGAGAGGGATTTGAAAAGTTTCAATGGGAATGGGAAGAATTGGGACAAAAATTGGAAAATTTTTAAGGGACTTTGAAAAAATTTCAACTGGAATTTTAGCCATTTTTTGATGTGAAATTGTAAACATGTGGACATGGATTTTGAAAATTCTAGAGAGAATTTTAAAAGCTTCAACAGAATTTCAACAATTTTGAGAGGGATTTGAAAAGTTTCAATGGGAATGGGAAGAATTGGGACAAAAATTGGAAAATTTTTAAGGGACTTTGAAAAAATTTCAACTGGCATTTTAACCATTTTTTGACGTGAAATTGTAAACATGTGGCCACGGATTTTGAAAATTCTAGAGAGAATTTTAAAAGCTTCAAGAGAATTTCAACAATTTTGAGAGGGATTTGAAAAGTTTCAATGGGAATGGGAAGAATTGGGACAAAAATTGGAAAATTTTTAAGGGACTTTGAAAAAATTTCAACTGGAATTTTAGCCATTTTTTGACGTGAAATTGTGAACATGTGGACATGGATTTTGAAAATTCTAGAGAGAATTTTAAAAGCTTCAAGAGAATTTCAACAATTTTGAGAGGGATTTGAAAAGTTTCAATGGGAATGGGAAGAATTGGGACAAAAATTGGAAAATCTTGAAGGGACTTTGAAAAAATTTCAACTGGAATTTTAGCCATTTTTTTATGTGAAATTGTAAACATGTGGCCATGGATTTTGAAAATTCTAGAGAGAATTTTAAAAGCTTCAAGAGAATTTCAACAATTTTGAGAGGGATTTGAAAAGTTTCAATGGGAATGGGAAGAATTGGGACAAAAATTGGAAAACTTTTCAGGGACTTTGAAAAAATTTCAACTGGAATTTTAGCCATTTTTTGACGTGAAATTGTAAACATGTGGACATGGATTTTGAAAATTCTAGAGAGAATTTTAAAAGCTTCAAGAGAATTTCAACAATTTTGAGAGGGATTTGAAAAGTTTCAATGGGAATGGGAAGAATTGGGACAAAAATTGGAAAATTTTTAAGGGACTTTGAAAAAATTTCAACTGGAATTTTAGCCATTTTTTGACGTGAAATTGTAAACATGTTGAAGTGGATTTTGAAAATTCTAGAGAGAATTTTAAAATCTTCAAGAGAATTTCAACAATTTTGAGAGGGATTTGAAAAGTTTCAATGGGAATGGGAAGAATTGGGACAAAAATTGGAAAATTTTTCAGGGACTTTGAAAAATTTCAACTGGAATTTTAGCCATTTTTTGATGTGAAATTGTAAACATGTTGAAGTGGATTTTGAAAATTCTAGAGAGAATTTTAAAAGCTTCAACAGAATTTCAACAATTTTGAGAGGGATTTGAAAAGTTTCAATGGGAATGGGAAGAATTGGGACAAAAATTGGAAATCTTTTAAGGGACTTTGAAAAAATTTCAACTGGAATTTTAGCCATTTTTTGACGTGAAATTGTAAACATGTGGCCATGGATTTTGAAAATTCTAGAGAGAATTTTAAAAGCTTCAAGAGAATTTCAACAATTTTGAGAGGGATTTGAAAAGTTTCAATGGGAATGGGAAGAATTGGGACAAAAATTGGAAAATTTTTCAGGGACTTTGAAAAAATTTCAACTGGAATTTTAGCCATTTTTTGACGTGAAATTGTAAACATGTGGACATGGATTTTGAAAATTCTAGAGAGAATTTTAAAAAGCTTCAAGAGAATTTCAACAATTTTGAGAGGGATTTGAAAAAGTTTCAATGGGAATGGGAAGAATTGGGACAAAAATTGGAAAATTTTTCAGGGACTTTGAAAAAATTTCAACTGGAATTTTAGCCATTTTTTGATGTGAAATTGTAAACATGTGGACATGGATTCGAAAATTCTAGAGAGAATTTTAAAAGCTTTAACAGAATTTCAACAATTTGGAGAGGGATTTGAAAAAGTTTCAATGGGAATGGGAAGAATTGGGACAAAAATTGGAAAATTTTTCAGGGACTTTGAAAAAATTTCAACTGGAATTTTAGCCATTTTTTGACGTGAAATTGTAAACATGTGGCCATGGATTTTGAAAATTCTAGAGAGAATTTTAAAAGCTTCAAGAGAATTTCAACAATTTTGAGAGGGATTTGAAAAGTTTCAATGGGAATGGGAAGAATTGGGACAAAAATTGGAAAATTTTTAAGGGACTTTGAAAAAATTTCAACTGGCATTTTAGCCATTTTTTGACGTGAAATTGTAAACATGTGGCCATGGATTTTGAAAATTCTAGAGAGAATTTTAAAAGCTTCAAGAGAATTTCAACAATTTTGAGAGGGATTTGAAAAGTTTCAATGGGAATGGGAAGAATTGGGACAAAAATTGGAAAATTTTTAAGGGACTTTGAAAAAATTTCAACTGGAATTTTAGCCATTTTTTGACGTGAAATTGTAAACATGTGGACATGGATTTTGAAAATTCTAGAGAGAATTTTAAAAGCTTCAACAGAATTCCAACAATTTTGAGAGGGATTTGAAAAGTTTCAATGGGAATGGGAAGATTTGGGACAAATTGGAAAATTTTTAAGGGACTTTGAAAAAATTTCAACTGGAATTTTAGCCATTTTTTGACGTGGAATTGTACACATGTGGCCATGGATTTTGAAAGTTCTAGAGAGAATTTTAAAAGCTTCAAGAGAATTTCAACAATTTTGAGAGGGATTTGAAAAGTTTTCAATGGGAAATGGGAAGAATTGGGACAAAATTGGAAAATTTTTAAGGGACTTTGAAAAAATTTCAACTGGCATTTTAACCATTTTTTGACGTGAAATTGTGAACATGTGGACATGGATTTTGAAAATTCTAGAGAGAATTTTAAAAAGCTTCAAGAGAATTTCAACAATTTTGAGAGGGATTTGAAAAGTTTCAATGGGAATGGGAAGAATTGGGACAAAAATTGGAAATTTTTAAGGGACTTTGAAAAAATTTCAACTGGAATTTTAGCCATTTTCTGATGTGAAATTGTAAACATGTTGAAGTGGATTTTGAAAATTCTAGAGAGAATTTTAAAAGCTTCAAGAGAATTTCAACAATTTTGAGAGGGATTTGAAAAGTTTCAATGGGAATGGGAAGAATTGGGACAAAAATTGGAAAATTTTTAAGGGACTTTGAAAAATTTCAACTGGAATTTTAGCCATTTTTTGACGTGAAATTGTAAACATGTGGACATGGATTTCGAAAATTCTAGAGAGAATTTTAAAAGCTTCAAGAGAATTTCAACAATTCTGAGAGGGATTTGAAAAGTTTCAATGGGAATGGGAAGAATTGGGACAAAAATTGGAAAATTTTTAAGGGACTTTGAAAAAATTTCAACTGGAATTTTAGCCATTTTTTGACGTGAAATTGTAAACATGTGGCCATGGATTTTGAAAATTCTAGAGAGAATTTTAAAAGCTTCAACAGAATTTCAACAATTTTGAGAGGGATTTGAAAAGTTTCAATGGGAATGGGAAGAATTGGGACAAAAATTGGAAAATTTTGAAGGGACTTTGAAAAAATTTCAACTGGAATTTTAGCCATTTTTTGACGTGAAATTGTAAACATGTGGCCATGGATTTTGAAAATTCTAGAGAGAATTTTAAAAGCTTCAAGAGAATTTCAACAATTTTGAGAGGGATTTGAAAAGTTTCAATGGGAATGGGAAGAATTGGGACAAAAATTGGAAAACTTTTAAGGGACTTTGAAAAAATTTCAACTGGAATTTTAGACATTTTTTGACGTGAAATTGTAAACATGTGGACATGGATTTTGAAAATTCTAGAGAGAATTTTAAAAGCTTCAAGAGAATTTCAACAATTTTGAGAGGGATTTGAAAAGTTTCAATGGGAATGGGAAGAATTGGGACAAAAATTGGAAAATTTTTAAGGGACTTTGAAAAAATTTCAACTGGAATTTTAGCAATTTTTTAATGTGAAATTGTAAACATGTGGCCACGGATTTTGAAAATTCTAGAGAGAATTTTAAAAGCTTCAACAGAATTTCAACAATTTTGAGAGGGATTTGAAAAGTTTCAATGGGAATGGGAAGAATTGGGACAAAATTGAAAATTTTTAAGGGGCTTTGAAAAAATTTCAACTGGAATTTTAGCAATTTTTTGACGTGAAATTGTAAACATGTGGACATGGATTTTGAAAATTCTAGAGAGAATTTTTAAAGCTTCAAGAGAATTTCAACAATTTTGAGAGGGATTTGAAAAGTTTCAATGGGAATGGGAAGAATTGGGACAAAAATTGGAAAATTTTTAAGGGACTTTGAAAAAATTTCAACTGGAATTTTAGCCATTTTTTGACGTGAAATTGTAAACATGTGGCCACGGATTTTGAAAATTCTAGAGAGAATTTTAAAAGCTTCAACAGAATTTCAACAATTTTGAGAGGGATTTGAAAAGTTTCAATGGGAATGGGAAGAATTGGGACAAAAATTGGAAAACTTTTAAGGGACTTTGAAAAAATTTCAACTGGCGTTTTAACCATTTTTTGACGTGAAATTGTAAACATGTGGCCATGGATTTTGAAAATTCTAGAGAGAATTTTAAAAGCTTCAAGAGAATTTCAACAATTTTGAGAGGGATTTGAAAAGTTTCAATGGGAATGGGAAGAATTGGGACAAAAATTGGAAAATTTTTAAGGGACTTTGAAAAAATTTCAACTGGAATTTTAGCCATTTTTTTACGTGAAATTGTAAACATGTGGCCATGGATTTTGAAAATTCTAGAGAGAATTTTAAAAGCTTCAACAGAATTTCAACAATTTTGAGAGGGATTTGAAAAGTTTCAATGGGAATGGGAAGAATTGGGACAAAAATTGGAAAATTTTTAAGGGACTTTGAAAAAAATTTCAACTGGAATTTTAGCCATTTTTTGATGTGAAATTGTAAACATGTGGCCATGGATTTTGAAAATTCTAGAGAGAATTTTAAAAGCTTCAACAGAATTTCAACAATTTTGAGAGGGATTTGAAAAGTTTCAATGGGAATGGGAAGATTGGGGCAAAAATTGGAAAACTTTTAAGGGACTTTGAAAAAATTTCAACTGGCATTTTAACCATTTTTTGACGTGAAATTGTAAACATGTGGACATGGATTTTGAAAATTCTAGAGAGAATTTTAAAAGCTTCAAGAGAATTTCAACAATTTTGAGAGGGATTTGAAAAGTTTCAATGGGAATGGGAAGAATTGGGACAAAAAATTGGAAAACTTTTAAGGGACTTTGAAAAAATTTCAACTGGAATTTTAGCCATTTTTTGATGTGAAATTGTAAACATGTGGCCATGGATTTTGAAAATTCTAGAGAGAATTTTAAAAGCTTCAAGAGAATTTCAACAATTTTGAGAGGGATTTGAAAAGTTTCAATGGGAATGGGGAAGAATTGGGACAAAAATTGGAAAATTTTTAAGGGACTTTGAAAAAATTTCAACTGGTTTAGCCATATTTTTGACGTGAAATTGTAAACATGTGGCCATGGATTTTGAAAATTCTAGAGAGAATTTTAAAAGCTTCAAGAGAATTTCAACAATTTTGAGAGGGATTTGAAAAGTTTCAATGGGAATGGGAAGAATTGGGACAAAAATTGGAAAATTTTTAAGGGACTTTGAAAAAATTTCAACTGGAATTTTAGCCATTTTTTGACGTGAAATTGTAAACATGTGGACATGGATTTTGAAAATTCTAGAGAGAATTTTAAAAGCTTCAACAGAATTTCAACAATTTTGAGAGGGATTTGAAAAGTTTCAATGGGAATGGGAAGAATTGGGACAAAAATTGGAAAACTTTTAAGGGACTTTGAAAAAATTTCAACTGGAATTTTAGCCATTTTTTTACGTGAAATTGTAAACATGTGGCCACGGATTTTGAAAATTCTAGAGAGAATTTTAAAAGCTTCAACAGAATTTCAACAATTTTGAGAGGGATTTGAAAAGTTTCAATGGGAATGGGAAGAATTGCGACAAAAATTGGAAAACTTTTAAGGGACTTTGAAAAAATTTCAACTGGCATTTTAACCATTTTTTGACGTGAAATTGTAAACATGTGGACATGGATTTTGAAAATTCTAGAGAGAATTTTAAAAGCTTCAAGAGAATTTCAACAATTTTGAGAGGGATTTGAAAAGTTTCAATGGGAATGGGAAGAATTGGGACAAAAATTGGAAAACTTTTAAGGGACTTTGAAAAAATTTCAACTGGAATTTTAGCAATTTTTTGACGTGAAATTGTAAACATGTGGCCACGGATTTTGAAAAATTCTAGAGAGAATTTTAAAAGCTTCAACAGAATTTCAACAATTTTGAGAGGGATTTGAAAAGTTTCAATGGGAATGGGAAGAATTGGGACAAAAATTGGAAAACTTTTAAGGGACTTTGAAAAAATTTCAACTGGCATTTTAACCATTTTTTGACGTGAAATTGTAAAACATGTGGACATGGATTTTGAAAATTCTAGAGAGAATTTTAAAAGCTTCAAGAGAATTTCAACAATTTTGAGAGGGATTTGAAAAGTTTCAATGGGAATGGGAAGAATTGGGACAAAAATTGGAAAATTTTTAAGGGACTTTGAAAAAATTTCAACTGGAATTTTAGCCATTTTTTGACGTGAAATTGTAAACATGTGGCCATGGATTTTGAAAATTCTAGAGAGAATTTTTAAAGCTTCAAGAGAATTTCAACAATTTTGAGAGGGATTTGAAAAGTTTCAATGGGAATGGGAAGAATTGGGACAAAAATTGGAAAAATTTAAGGGACTTTGAAAAAATTTCAACTGGAATTTTAGCCATTTTTTGACGTGAAATTGTAAACATGTGGCCATGGATTTTGAAAATTCTAGAGAGAATTTTAAAAGCTTCAAGAGAATTTCAACAATTTTGAGAGGGATTTGAAAAGTTTCAAT
>NW_028116311.1:0-33436 GCF_964273445.1 Streptopelia decaocto
TCCAATTTTTGTCCCAATTCTTCCCATTCCCATTGAAACTTTTCAAATCCCTCTCAAAATTGTTGAAATTCTCTTGAAGCTTTTAAAATTCTCTCTAGAATTTTCAAAATCCATGTCCACATGTTTACAATTTCACGTCAAAAAATGGCTAAAATTCCAGTTGAAATTTTTTCAAAGTCCCTTAAAAATTTTCCAATTTTTGTCCCAATTCTTCCCATTCCCATTGAAACTTTTCAAATTCCTCTCAAAATTGTTGAAATTCTGTTGAAGCTTTTAAAATTCTCTCTAGAATTTTCAAAATCCATGTCCACATGTTTACAATTTCACATAAAAAAATGGCTAAAATTCCAGTTGAAATTTTTTCAAAGTCCCTTAAAAATTTTCCAATTTTTGTCCCAATTCTTCCCATTCCCATTGAAACTTTTCAAATTCCTCTCAAAATTGTTGAAATTCTGTTGAAGCTTTTAAAATTCTCTCTAGAATTTTCAAAATCCATGGCCACATGTTTACAATTTCACATAAAAAAATGGCTAAAATTCCAGTTGAAATGTTTTCAAAGTCCCTTAAAAATTTTCCAATTTTTGTCCCAATTCTTCCCATTCCCATTGAAACTTTTCAAATCCCTCTCAAAATTGTTGAAATTCTGTTGAAGCTTTTAAAATTCTCTCTAGAATTTTCAAAATCCATGTCCACATGTTTACAATTTCACGTGAAAAAATTGCTAAAATTCCAGTTGAAATTTTTTCAAAGTCCCTTAAAAATTTTCCAATTTTTGTCCCAATTCTTCCCATTCCCATTGAAACTTTTCAAATCCCTCTCAAAATTGTTGAAATTCTCTTGAAGCTTTTAAAATTCTCTCTAGAATTTTCAAAATCCATGTCCACATGTTTACAATTTCACGTCAAAAAATGGCTAAAATTCTAGTTTAATTTTTTCAAAGTCCCTTAAAAATTTTCCAATTTTTGTCCCAATTCTTCCCATTCCCATTGAAACTTTTCAAATCCCTCTCAAAATTGTTGAAATTCTCTTGAAGCTTTTAAAATTCTCTCTAGAATTTTCAAAATCCATGTCCACATGTTTACAATTTCACGTCAAAAAATTACTAAAATTCCAGTTGAAATTTTTTCAAAGTCCCTTAAAAATTTTCCAATTTTTGTCCCAATTCTTCCCATTCCCATTGAAACTTTTCAAATCCCTCTCAAAATTGTTGAAATTCTCTTGAAGCTTTTAAAATTCTCTCTAGAATTTTCAAAATCCATGTCCACATGTTTACAATTTCACGTCAAAAAATGGCTAAAATTCCAGTTGAAATTTTTTCAAAGTCCCTTAAAAATTTTCCAATTTTTGTCCCAATTCTTCCCATTCCCATTGAAACTTTTCAAATTCCTCTCAAAATTGTTGAAATTCTGTTGAAGCTTTTAAAATTCTCTCTAGAATTTTCAAAATCCATGGCCACATGTTTACAATTTCACGTCAAAAAATGGCTAAAATTCCAGTTGAAATTTTTTCAAAGTCCCTTAAAAATTTTCCAATTTTTGTCCCAATTCTTCCCATTCCCATTGAAACTTTTCAAATCCCTCTCAAAATTGTAGAAATTCTGTTGAAGCTTTTAAAATTCTCTCTAGAATTTTCAAAATCCATGGCCACATGTTTACAATTTCACGTCAAAAAATGGCTAAAATTCCAGCTGAAATTTTTTCAAAGTCCCTTAAAAATTTTCCAATTTTTGTCCCAATTCTTCCCATTCCCATTGAAACTTTTCAAATCCCTCTCAAAATTGTTGAAATTCTCTTGAAGCTTTTAAAATTCTCTCTAGAATTTTCAAAATCCATGTCCACATGTTTACAATTTCACGTCAAAAAATGGCTAAAATTCCAGTTGAAATTTTTTCAAAGTCCCTTAAAAATTTTCCAATTTTTGTCCCAATTCTTCCCATTCCCATTGAAACTTTTCAAATCCCTCTCAAAATTGTTGAAATTCTCTTGAAGCTTTTAAAATTCTCTCTAGAATTTTCAAAATCCACTTCAACATGTTTACAATTTCACGTCAAAAAATGGCTAAAATTCCAGCTGAAATTTTTTCAAAGTCCCTTAAAAATTTTCCAATTTTTGTCCCAATTCTTCCCATTCCCATTGAAACTTTTCAAATCCCTCTCAAAATTGTTGAAATTCTCTTGAAGCTTTTAAAATTCTCTCTAGAATTTTCAAAATCCATGTCCACATGTTTACAATTTCACATAAAAAAATGGCTAAAATTCCAGTTGAAATTTTTTCAAAGTCCCTTAAAAATTTTCCAATTTTTGTCCCAATTCTTCCCATTCCCATTGAAACTTTTCAAATCCCTCTCAAAACTGTTGAAATTCTCTTGAAGCTTTTAAAATTCTCTCTAGAATTTTCAAAATCCATGTCCACATGTTTACAATTTCACGTCAAAAAATGGCTAAAATTCCAGTTGAAATTTTTTCAAAGTCCCTTAAAAATTTTCCAATTTTTGTCCCAATTCTTCCCATTCCCATTGAAACTTTTCAAATTCCTCTCAAAATTGTTGAAATTCTGTTGAAGCTTTTAAAATTCTCTCTAGAATTTTCAAAATCCATGGCCACATGTTTACAATTTCACGTAACAAAATGGCTAAAATTCCAGCTGAAATTTTTTCAAAGTCCCTTAAAAATTTTCCAATTTTTGTCCCAATTCTTCCCATTCCCATTGAAACTTTTCAAATTCCTCTCAAAATTGTTGAAATTCTGTTGAAGCTTTTAAAATTCTCTCTAGAATTTTCAAAATCCATGTCCACATGTTTACAATTTCACATAAAAAAATGGCTAAAATTCCAGTTGAAATTTTTTCAAAGTCCCTTAAAAATTTTCCAATTTTTGTCCCAATTCTTCCCATTCCCATTGAAACTTTTCAAATCCCTCTCAAAATTGTTGAAATTCTGTTGAAGCTTTTAAAATTCTCTCTAGAATTTTCAAAATCCATGGCCACATGTTTACAATTTCACATAAAAAAATGGCTAAAATTCCAGTTGAAATGTTTTCAAAGTCCCTTAAAAATTTTCCAATTTTTGTCCCAATTCTTCCCATTCCCATTGAAACTTTTCAAATCCCTCTCAAAATTGTTGAAATTCTGTTGAAGCTTTTAAAATTCTCTCTAGAATTTTCAAAATCCATGTCCACATGTTTACAATTTCACGTCAAAAAATTGCTAAAATTCCAGTTGAAATTTTTTCAAAGTCCCTTAAAAATTTTCCAATTTTTGTCCCAATTCTTCCCATTCCCATTGAAACTTTTCAAATCCCTCTCAAAATTGTTGAAATTCTCTTGAAGCTTTTAAAATTCTCTCTAGAATTTTCAAAATCCATGTCCACATGTTTACAATTTCACGTCAAAAAATGGCTAAAATTCCAGTTGAAATTTTTCAAAGTCCCTTAAAAATTTTCCAATTTTTGTCCCAATTCTTCCCATTCCCATTGAAACTTTTCAAATCCCTCTCAAAATTGTTGAAATTCTCTTGAAGCTTTTAAAATTCTCTCTAGAATTTTCAAAATCCATGTCCACATGTTTACAATTTCACGTCAAAAAATGGCTAAAATTCCAGTTGAAATTTTTTCAAAGTCCCTTAAAAATTTTCCAATTTTTGTCCCAATTCTTCCCATTCCCATTGAAACTTTTCAAATCCCTCTCAAAATTGTTGAAATTCTCTTGAAGCTTTTAAAATTCTCTCTAGAATTTTCAAAATCCATGGCCACATGTTTACAATTTCACGTCAAAAAATGGCTAAAATTCCAGTTGAAATTTTTTCAAAGTCCCTTAAAAATTTTCCAATTTTTGTCCCAATTCTTCCCATTCCCATTGAAACTTTTCAAATTCCTCTCAAAATTGTTGAAATTCTGTTGAAGCTTTTAAAATTCTCTCTAGAAGTTTCAAAATCCATGTCCACATGTTTACAATTTCACATAAAAAAATGGCTAAAATTCCAGTTGAAATTTTTTCAAAGTCCCTTCAAAATTTTCCAATTTTTGTCCCAATTCTTCCCATTCCCATTGAAACTTTTCAAATCCCTCTCAAAATTGTAGAAATTCTGTTAAAGCTTTTAAAATTCTCTCTAGAATTTTCAAAATCCATGTCCACATGTTTACAATTTCACGTCAAAAAATGGCTAAAATTCCAGTTGAAATTTTTTCAGAGTCCCTTAAAAGTTTTCCAATTTTTGTCCCAATTCTTCCCATTCCCATTGAAACTTTTCAAATCCCTCTCAAAATTGTTGAAATTCTGTTGAAGCTTTTAAAATTCTCTCTAGAATTTTCAAAATCCATGTCCACATGTTTACAATTTCACGTAAAAAAAATGGTAAAATTCCAGTTGAAATTTTTTCAAAGTCCCTTAAAAATTTTCCAATTTTTGTCCCAATTCTTCCCATTCCCATTGAAACTTTTCAAATTCCTCTCAAAATTGTTGAAATTCTGTTGAAGCTTTTAAAATTCTCTCTAGAATTTTCAAAATCCATGTCCACATGTTTACAATTTCACATAAAAAAATGGCTAAAATTCCAGTTGAAATGTTTTCAAAGTCCCTTAAAAATTTTCCAATTTTTGTCCCAATTCTTCCCATTCCCATTGAAACTTTTCAAATTCCTCTCAAAATTGTTGAAATTCTGTTGAAGCTTTTAAAATTCTCTGTAGAATTTTCAAAATCCATGTCCACATGTTTACAATTTCACGTCAAAAAATGGCTAAAATTCCAGTTGAAATTTTTTCAAAGTCCCTTAAAAATTTTCCAATTTTTGTCCCAATTCTTCCCATTCCCATTGAAACTTTTCAAATCCCTCTCAAAATTGTTGAAATTCTCTTGAAGCTTTTAAAATTCTCTCTAGAATTTTCAAAATCCATGTCCACATGTTTACAATTTCACGTCAAAAAATGGCTAAAATTCCAGTTGAAATTTTTTCAAAGTCCCTTAAAAATTTTCCAATTTTTGTCCCAATTCTTCCCATTCCCATTGAAACTTTTCAAATCCCTCTCAAAATTGTTGAAATTCTGTTGAAGCTTTTAAAATTCTCTCTAGAATTTTCAAAATCCATGGCCACATTTTTACAATTTCACGTAAAAAAATTGCTAAAATTCCAGCTGAAATTTTTTCAAAGTCCCTTAAAAATTTTCCAATTTTTGTCCCAATTCTTCCCATTCCCATTGAAACTTTTCAAATCCCTCTCAAAATTGTTGAAATTCTCTTGAAGCTTTTAAAATTCTCTCTAGAATTTTCAAAATCCATGGCCACATGTTTACAATTTCACGTCAAAAAATTGCTAAAATTCCAGCTGAAATTTTTTCAAAGTCCCTTCAAAATTTTCCAATTTTTGTCCCAATTCTTCCCATTCCCATTGAAACTTTTCAAATCCCTCTCAAAATTGTTGAAATTCTCTTGAAGCTTTTAAAATTCTCTCTAGAATTTTCAAAATCCATGTCCACATGTTTACAATTTCACATAAAAAAATGGCTAAAATTCCAGTTGAAATTTTTTCAAAGTCCCTTAAAAATTTTCCAATTTTTGTCCCAATTCTTCCCATTCCCATTGAAACTTTTCAAATCCCTCTCAAAATTGTTGAAATTCTCTTGAAGCTTTTAAAATTCTCTCTAGAATTTTCAAAATCCATGTCCACATGTTTACAATTTCACGTAAAAAAAAATGGTAAAATTCCAGTTGAAATTTTTTCAAAGTCCCTTAAAAATTTTCCAATTTTTGTCCCAATTCTTCCCATTCCCATTGAAACTTTTCAAATCCCTCTCAAAATTGTTGAAATTCTCTTGAAGCTTTTAAAATTCTCTCTAGAATTTTCAAAATCCATGTCCACATGTTTACAATTTCACGTCAAAAAATGGCTAAAATTCCAGTTGAAATTTTTTCAAAGTCCCTTAAAAATTTTCCAATTTTTGTCCCAATTCTTCCCATTCCCATTGAAACTTTTCAAATCCCTCTCAAAATTGTTGAAATTCTCTTGAAGCTTTTAAAATTCTCTCTAGAATTTTCAAAATCCATGTCCACATGTTTACAATTTCACGTCAAAAAATGGCTAAAATTCCAGTTGAAATTTTTTCAAAGTCCCTTAAAAATTTTCCAATTTTTGTCCCAATTCTTCCCATTCCCATTGAAACTTTTCAAATTCCTCTCAAAATTGTTGAAATTCTGTTGAAGCTTTTAAAATTCTCTCTAGAATTTTCAAAATCCATGTCCACATGTTTACAATTTCACGTCAAAAAATGGCTAAAATTCCAGTTGAAATTTTTTCAAAGTCCCTTAAAAATTTTCCAATTTTTGTCCCAATTCTTCCCATTCCCATTGAAACTTTTCAAATTCCTCTCAAAATTGTTGAAATTCTGTTGAAGCTTTTAAAATTCTCTCTAGAATTTTCAAAATCCATGTCCACATGTTTACAATTTCACGTAAAAAAAATGGTAAAATTCCAGTTGAAATTTTTTCAAAGTCCCTTAAAAATTTTCCAATTTTTGTCCCAATTCTTCCCATTCCCATTGAAACTTTTCAAATCCCTCTCAAAATTGTTGAAATTCTGTTGAAGCTTTTAAAATTCTCTCTAGAATTTTCAAAATCCATGTCCACATGTTTACAATTTCACATAAAAAAATGGCTAAAATTCCAGTTGAAATGTTTTCAAAGTCCCTTAAAAATTTTCCAATTTTTGTCCCAATTCTTCCCATTCCCATTGAAACTTTTCAAATTCCTCTCAAAATTGTTGAAATTCTGTTGAAGCTTTTAAAATTCTCTGTAGAATTTTCAAAATCCATGTCCACATGTTTACAATTTCACGTCAAAAAATGGCTAAAATTCCAGTTGAAATTTTTTCAAAGTCCCTTAAAAATTTTCCAATTTTTGTCCCAATTCTTCCCATTCCCATTGAAACTTTTCAAATCCCTCTCAAAATTGTTGAAATTCTGTTGAAGCTTTTAAAATTCTCTCTAGAATTTTCAAAATCCATGTCCACATGTTTACAATTTCACGTCAAAAAATGGCTAAAATTCCAGTTGAAATTTTTTCAAAGTCCCTTAAAAATTTTCCAATTTTTGTCCCAATTCTTCCCATTCCCATTGAAACTTTTCAAATCCCTCTCAAAATTGTTGAAATTCTCTTGAAGCTTTTAAAATTCTCTCTAGAATTTTCAAAATCCATGGCCACATGTTTACAATTTCACGTAAAAAAATTGCTAAAATTCCAGCTGAAATTTTTTCAAAGTCCCTTAAAAATTTTCCAATTTTTGTCCCAATTCTTCCCATTCCCATTGAAACTTTTCAAATCCCTCTCAAAATTGTTGAAATTCTGTTGAAGCTTTTAAAATTCTCTCTAGAATTTTCAAAATCCATGGCCACATGTTTACAATTTCACGTAAAAAAATTGCTAAAATTCCAGCTGAAATTTTTTCAAAGTCCCTTAAAAATTTTCCAATTTTTGTCCCAATTCTTCCCATTCCCATTGAAACTTTTCAAATCCCTCTCAAAATTGTTGAAATTCTCTTGAAGCTTTTAAAATTCTCTCTAGAATTTTCAAAATCCATGTCCACATGTTTACAATTTCACATAAAAAAATGGCTAAAATTCCAGTTGAAATTTTTTCAAAGTCCCTTAAAAATTTTCCAATTTTTGTCCCAATTCTTCCCATTCCCATTGAAACTTTTCAAATCCCTCTCAAAATTGTTGAAATTCTGTTGAAGCTTTTAAAATTCTCTCTAGAATTTTCAAAATCCACTTCAACATGTTTACAATTTCACGTCAAAAAATTGCTAAAATTCCAGTTGAAATTTTTTCAAAGTCCCTTAAAAATTTTCCAATTTTTGTCCCAATTCTTCCCATTCCCATTGAAACTTTTCAAATCCCTCTCAAAATTGTTGAAATTCTGTTGAAGCTTTTAAAATTCTCTCTAGAATTTTCAAAATCCATGTCCACATGTTTACAATTTCACGTAAAAAAAAATGGTAAAATTCCAGTTGAAATTTTTTCAAAGTCCCTTAAAAATTTTCCAATTTTTGTCCCAATTCTTCCCATTCCCATTGAAACTTTTCAAATCCCTCTCAAAATTGTTGAAATTCTCTTGAAGCTTTTAAAATTCTCTCTAGAATTTTCAAAATCCATGTCCACAGGTTTACAATTTCACGTCAAAAAATGGCTAAAATTCCAGTTGAAATTTTTTCAAAGTCCCTTAAAAATTTTCCAATTTTTGTCCCAATTCTTCCCATTCCCATTGAAACTTTTCAAATCCCTCTCAAAATTGTTGAAATTCTCTTGAAGCTTTTAAAATTCTCTCTAGAATTTTCAAAATCCACTTCAACATGTTTACAATTTCACGTCAAAAAATGGCTAAAATTCCAGTTGAAATGTTTTCAAAGTCCCTTAAAAATTTTGCAATTTTTGTCCCAATTCTTCCCATTCCCATTGAAACTTTTCAAATCCCTCTCAAAATTGTTGAAATTCTCTTGAAGCTTTTAAAATTCTCTCTAGAATTTTCAAAATCCATGTCCACATGTTTACAATTTCACATAAAAAAATGGCTAAAATTCCAGTTGAAATTTTTTCAAAGTCCCTTAAAAATTTTCCAATTTTTGTTCCAATTCTTCCCATTCCCATTGAAACTTTTCAAATCCCTCTCAAAATTGTTGAAATTCTGTTGAAGCTTTTAAAATTCTCTCTAGAATTTTCAAAATCCATGTCCACATGTTTACAATTTCACGTCAAAAAATTGCTAAAATTCCAGTTGAAATTTTTTCAAAGTCCCTTCAAAATTTTCCAATTTTTGTCCCAATTCTTCCCATTCCCATTGAAACTTTTCAAATCCCTCTCAAAATTGTTGAAATTCTCTTGAAGCTTTTAAAATTCTCTCTAGAATTTTCAAAATCCATGTCCACATGTTTACAATTTCACGTCAAAAAATGGCTAAAATTCTAGTTTAATTTTTTCAAAGTCCCTTAAAAATTTTCCAATTTTTGTCCCAATTCTTCCCATTCCCATTGAAACTTTTCAAATCCCTCTCAAAATTGTTGAAATTCTCTTGAAGCTTTTAAAATTCTCTCTAGAATTTTCAAAATCCATGTCCACATGTTTACAATTTCACGTCAAAAAATTACTAAAATTCCAGTTGAAATTTTTTCAAAGTCCCTTAAAAATTTTCCAATTTTTGTCCCAATTCTTCCCATTCCCATTGAAACTTTTCAAATCCCTCTCAAAATTGTTGAAATTCTCTTGAAGCTTTTAAAATTCTCTCTAGAATTTTCAAAATCCATGTCCACATGTTTACAATTTCACGTCAAAAAATTACTAAAATTCCAGTTGAAATTTTTTCAAAGTCCCTTAAAAATTTTCCAATTTTTGTCCCAATTCTTCCCATTCCCATTGAAACTTTTCAAATCCCTCTCAAAATTGTTGAAATTCTCTTGAAGCTTTTAAAATTCTCTCTAGAATTTTCAAAATCCATGGCCACATGTTTACAATTTCACGTCAAAAAATGGCTAAAATTCCAGTTGAAATTTTTTCAAAGTCCCTTAAAAATTTTCCAATTTTTGTCCCAATTCTTCCCATTCCCATTGAAACTTTTCAAATCCCTCTCAAAATTGTTGAAATTCTGTTGAAGCTTTTAAAATTCTCTCTAGAATTTTCAAAATCCATGGCCACATGTTTACAATTTCACGTAAAAAAATGGCTAAAATTCCAGCTGAAATTTTTTCAAAGTCCCTTAAAAATTTTCCAACTTTTGTCCCAATTCTTCCCATTCCCATTGAAACTTTTCAAATTCCTCTCAAAATTGTTGAAATTCTGTTGAAGCTTTTAAAATTCTCTCTAGAATTTTCAAAATCCATGGCCACATGTTTACAATTTCACATAAAAAAATGGCTAAAATTCCAGTTGAAATTTTTTCAAAGTCCCTTAAAAATTTTCCAATTTTTGTTCCAATTCTTCCCATTCCCATTGAAACTTTTCAAATCCCTCTCAAAATTGTTGAAATTCTGTTGAAGCTTTTAAAATTCTCTCTAGAATTTTCAAAATCCATGTCCACATGTTTACAATTTCACGTCAAAAAATGGCTAAAATTCCAGTTGAAATTTTTTCAAAGTCCCTTAAAAATTTTCCAATTTTTGTCCCAATTCTTCCCATTCCCATTGAAACTTTTCAAATCCCTCTCAAAATTGTTGAAATTCTGTTAAAGCTTTTAAAATTCTCTCTAGAATTTTCAAAATCCATGTCCACATGTTTACAATTTCACGTCAAAAAATGGCTAAAATTCCAGTTGAAATTTTTTCAAAGTCCCTTAAAAATTTTCCAATTTTTGTCCCAATTCTTCCCATTCCCATTGAAACTTTTCAAATCCCCCTCAGAATTGTAGAAATTCTGTTAAAGCTTTTAAAATTCTCTCTAGAATTTTCAAAATCCATGTCCACATGTTTACAATTTCACGTCAAAAAATGGCTAAAATTCCAGTTGAAATTTTTTCAAAGTCCCTGAAAAATTTTCCAATTTTTGTCCCAATTCTTCCCATTCCCATTGAAACTTTTCAAATCCCTCTCAAAATTGTTGAAATTCTCTTGAAGCTTTTAAAATTCTCTCTAGAATTTTCAAAATCCATGTCCACATGTTTACAATTTCACGTCAAAAAATGGCTAAAATTCCAGTTGAAATTTTTTCAAAGTCCCTTCAAAATGTTCCAAGTTTTGTCCCAATTCTTCCCATTCCCATTGAAACTTTTCAAATCCCTCTCAAAATTGTTGAAATTCTCTTGAAGCTTTTAAAATTCTCTCTAGAATTTTCAAAATCCATGTCCACATGTTTACAATTTCACGTCAAAAAATGGCTAAAATTCCAGTTGAAATTTTTTCAAAGTCCCTGAAAAATTTTCCAATTTTTGTCCCAATTCTTCCCATTCCCATTGAAACTTTTCAAATCCCTCTCAAAATTGTTGAAATTCTCTTGAAGCTTTTAAAATTCTCTCTAGAATTTTCAAAATCCATGTCCACATGTTTACAATTTCACATAAAAAAATTGCTAAAATTCCAGTTGAAATTTTTTCAAAGTCCCTTAAAAATTTTCCAATTTTTGTCCCAATTCTTCCCATTCCCATTGAAACTTTTCAAATCCCTCTCAAAATTGTTGAAATTCTGTTGAAGCTTTTAAAATTCTCTCTAGAATTTTCAAAATCCACTTCAACATGTTTACAATTTCACGTCAAAAAATTGCTAAAATTCCAGTTGAAATTTTTTCAAAGTCCCTTAAAAATTTTCCAATTTTTGTCCCAATTCTTCCCATTCCCATTGAAACTTTTCAAATTCCTCTCAAAATTGTTGAAATTCTGTTGAAGCTTTTAAAATTCTCTCTAGAATTTTCAAAATCCATGTCCACATGTTTACAATTTCACGTAAAAAAAATGGTAAAATTCCAGTTGAAATTTTTTCAAAGTCCCTTAAAAATTTTCCAATTTTTGTCCCAATTCTTCCCATTCCCATTGAAACTTTTCAAATTCCTCTCAAAATTGTTGAAATTCTCTTGAAGCTTTTAAAATTCTCTCTAGAATTTTCAAAATCCATGTCCACATGTTTACAATTTCACGTCAAAAAATGGCTAAAATTCCAGTTGAAATTTTTTCAAAGTCCCTTAAAAATTTTCCAATTTTTGTCCCAATTCTTCCCATTCCCATTGAAACTTTTCAAATTCCTCTCAAAATTGTTGAAATTCTGTTGAAGCTTTTAAAATTCTCTCTAGAATTTTCAAAATCCATGGCCACATGTTTACAATTTCACGTCAAAAAATGGCTAAAATTCCAGTTGAAATTTTTTCAAAGTTCCTTAAAAATTTTCCAATTTTTGTCCCAATTCTTCCCATTCCCATTGAAACTTTTCAAATCCCTCTCAAAATTGTTGAAATTCTGTTGAAGCTTTTAAAATTCTCTCTAGAATTTTCAAAATCCATGTCCACATGTTTACAATTTCACGTCAAAAAATGGCTAAAATTCCAGTTGAAATTTTTTCAAAGTCCCTTCAAAATTTTCCAATTTTTGTCCCAATTCTTCCCATTCCCATTGAAACTTTTCAAATTCCTCTCAAAATTGTTGAAATTCTCTTGAAGCTTTTAAAATTCTCTCTAGAATTTTCAAAATCCATGTCCACATGTTTACAATTTCACATCAAAAAATGGCTAAAATTCCAGTTGAAATTTTTTCAAAGTCCCTTAAAAATTTTCCAATTTTTGTCCCAATTCTTCCCATTCCCATTGAAACTTTTCAAATCCCTCTCAAAATTGTTGAAATTCTCTTGAAGCTTTTAAAATTCTCTCTAGAATTTTCAAAATCCATGGCCACATGTTTACAATTTCACGTAAAAAAATTGCTAAAATTCCAGCTGAAATTTTTTCAAAGTCCCTTAAAAATTTTCCAATTTTTGTCCCAATTCTTCCCATTCCCATTGAAACTTTTCAAATCCCTCTCAAAATTGTTGAAATTCTCTTGAAGCTTTTAAAATTCTCTCTAGAATTTTCAAAATCCATGGCCACATGTTTACAATTTCACGTCAAAAAATGGCTAAAATTCTAGTTTAATTTTTTCAAAGTCCCTTAAAAATTTTCCAATTTTTGTCCCAATTCTTCCCATTCCCATTGAAACTTTTCAAATCCCTCTCAAAATTGTTGAAATTCTCTTGAAGCTTTTAAAATTCTCTCTAGAATTTTCAAAATCCATGGCCACATGTTTACAATTTCACGTAAAAAAAATGGTAAAATTCCAGTTGAAATTTTTTCAAAGTCCCTTAAAAATTTTCCAATTTTTGTCCCAATTCTTCCCATTCCCATTGAAACTTTTCAAATCCCTCTCAAAATTGTTGAAATTCTCTTGAAGCTTTTAAAATTCTCTCTAGAATTTTCAAAATCCACTTCAACATGTTTACAATTTCACGTCAAAAAATTTCTAAAATTCCAGTTGAAATTTTTTCAAAGTCCCTTAAAAATTTTCCAATTTTTGTCCCAATTCTTCCCATTCCCATTGAAACTTTTCAAATTCCTCTCAAAATTGTTGAAATTCTGTTGAAGCTTTTAAAATTCTCTCTAGAATTTTCAAAATCCATGTCCACATGTTTACAATTTCACGTAAAAAAAATGGTAAAATTCCAGTTGAAATTTTTTCAAAGTCCCTTAAAAATTTTCCAATTTTTGTCCCAATTCTTCCCATTCCCATTGAAACTTTTCAAATTCCTCTCAAAATTGTTGAAATTCTGTTGAAGCTTTTAAAATTCTCTCTAGAACTTTCAAAATCCATGTCCACATGTTTACAATTTCACGTCAAAAAATGGCTAAAATTCCAGTTGAAATTTTTTCAAAGTCCCTTAAAAATTTTCCAATTTTTGTCCCAATTCTTCCCATTCCCATTGAAACTTTTCAAATTCCTCTCAAAATTGTTGAAATTCTGTTGAAGCTTTTAAAATTCTCTCTAGAATTTTCAAAATCCATGGCCACATGTTTACAATTTCACGTCAAAAAATGGCTAAAATTCCAGTTGAAATTTTTTCAAAGTCCCTTAAAAATTTTCCAATTTTTGTCCCAATTCTTCCCATTCCCATTGAAACTTTTCAAATCCCTCTCAAAATTGTTGAAATTCTCTTGAAGCTTTTAAAATTCTCTCTAGAATTTTCAAAATCCATGGCCACATGTTTACAATTTCACGTCAAAAAATGGCTAAAATTCCAGTTGAAATTTTTTCAAAGTCCCTTAAAAATTTTCCAATTTTTGTCCCAGTTCTTCCCATTCCCATTGAAACTTTTCAAATCCCTCTCAAAATTGTTGAAATTCTCTTGAAGCTTTTAAAATTCTCTCTAGAATTTTCAAAATCCATGTCCACATGTTTACAATTTCACATAAAAAAATGGCTAAAATTCCAGTTGAAATTTTTTCAAAGTCCCTTAAAAATTTTCCAATTTTTGTCCCAATTCTTCCCATTCCCATTGAAACTTTTCAAATCCCTCTCAAAATTGTTGAAATTCTGTTGAAGCTTTTAAAATTCTCTCTAGAATTTTCAAAATCCATGTCCACATGTTTACAATTTCACGTAAAAAAAATGGTAAAATTCCAGTTGAAATTTTTTCAAAGTCCCTTAAAAATTTTCCAATTTTTGTCCCAATTCTTCCCATTCCCATTGAAACTTTTCAAATTCCTCTCAAAATTGTTGAAATTCTCTTGAAGCTTTTAAAATTCTCTCTAGAATTTTCAAAATCCATGTCCACATGTTTACAATTTCACGTCAAAAAATGGCTAAAATTCCAGTTGAAATTTTTTCAAAGTCCCTTAAAAATTTTCCAATTTTTGTCCCAATTCTTCCCATTCCCATTGAAACTTTTCAAATCCCTCTCAAAATTGTTGAAATTCTGTTGAAGCTTTTAAAATTCTCTCTAGAATTTTCAAAATCCATGGCCACATGTTTACAATTTCACGTCAAAAAATGGCTAAAATTCCAGTTGAAATTTTTTCAAAGTCCCTTAAAAATTTTCCAATTTTTGTCCCAATTCTTCCCATTCCCATTGAAACTTTTCAAATCCCTCTCAAAATTGTTGAAATTCTGTTGAAGCTTTTAAAATTCTCTCTAGAATTTTCAAAATCCATGTCCACATGTTTACAATTTCACGACAAAAAATGGCTAAAATTCCAGTTGAAATTTTTTCAAAGTCCCTTAAAAATTTTCCAATTTTTGTCCCAATTCTTCCCATTCCCATTGAAACTTTTCAAATCCCTCTCAAAATTGTTGAAATTCTCTTGAAGCTTTTAAAATTCTCTCTAGAATTTTCAAAATCCACTTCAACATGTTTACAATTTCACGTCAAAAAATTGCTAAAATTCCAGTTGAAATTTTTTCAAAGTCCCTTCAAAATTTTCCAATTTTTGTCCCAATTCTTCCCATTCCCATTGAAACTTTTCAAATCCCTCTCAAAATTGTTGAAATTCTCTTGAAGCTTTTAAAATTCTCTCTAGAATTTTCAAAATCCATGTCCACATGTTTACAATTTCACGTCAAAAAATGGCTAAAATTCCAGTTGAAATTTTTTCAAAGTCCCTTAAAAATTTTCCAATTTTTGTCCCAATTCTTCCCATTCCCATTGAAACTTTTCAAATCCCTCTCAAAATTGTTGAAATTCTGTTGAAGCTTTTAAAATTCTCTCTAGAATTTTCAAAATCCATGGCCACATGTTTACAATTTCACGTAAAAAAATGGCTAAAATTCCAGCTGAAATTTTTTCAAAGTCCCTTAAAAATTTTCCAATTTTTGTCCCAATTCTTCCCATTCCCATTGAAACTTTTCAAATTCCTCTCAAAATTGTTGAAATTCTGTTGAAGCTTTTAAAATTCTCTCTAGAATTTTCAAAATCCATGTCCACATGTTTACAATTTCACGTCAAAAAATGGCTAAAATTCCAGTTGAAATTTTTTCAAAGTCCCTTAAAAATTTTCCAATTTTTGTCCCAATTCTTCCCATTCCCATTGAAACTTTTCAAATCCCTCTCAAAATTGTTGAAATTCTGTTGAAGCTTTTAAAATTCTCTCTAGAATTTTCAAAATCCATGGCCACATGTTTACAATTTCACGTAAAAAAATTGCTAAAATTCCAGCTGAAATTTTTTCAAAGTCCCTTAAAAATTTTCCAATTTTTGTCCCAATTCTTCCCATTCCCATTGAAACTTTTCAAATTCCTCTCAAAATTGTTGAAATTCTGTTGAAGCTTTTAAAATTCTCTCTAGAATTTTCAAAATCCATGTCCACATGTTTACAATTTCACGTCAAAAAATGGCTAAAATTCCAGTTGAAATTTTTTCAAAGTCCCTTAAAAATTTTCCAATTTTTGTCCCAATTCTTCCCATTCCCATTGAAACTTTTCAAATTCCTCTCAAAATTGTTGAAATTCTGTTGAAGCTTTTAAAATTCTCTCTAGAATTTTCAAAATCCATGTCCACATGTTTACAATTTCACGTCAAAAAATGGCTAAAATTCCAGTTGAAATTTTTTCAAAGTCCCTTAAAAATTTTCCAATTTTTGTCCCAATTCTTCCCATTCCCATTGAAACTTTTCAAATCCCTCTCAAAATTGTTGAAATTCTCTTGAAGCTTTTAAAATTCTCTCTAGAATTTTCAAAATCCATGTCCACATGTTTACAATTTCACATAAAAAAATGGCTAAAATTCCAGTTGAAATTTTTTCAAAGTCCCTTAAAAATTTTCCAATTTTTGTCCCAATTCTTCCCATTCCCATTGAAACTTTTCAAATTCCTCTCAAAATTGTTGAAATTCTGTTGAAGCTTTTAAAATTCTCTCTAGAATTTTCAAAATCCATGGCCACATGTTTACAATTTCACGTCAAAAAATTGCTAAAATTCCAGTTGAAATTTTTTCAAAGTCCCTTAAAAATTTTCCAATTTTTGTCCCAATTCTTCCCATTCCCATTTAAACTTTTCAAATCCCTCTCAAAATTGTTGAAATTCTGTTGAAGCTTTTAAAATTCTCTCTAGAATTTTCAAAATCCATGTCCACATGTTTACAATTTCACGTCAAAAAATGGCTAAAATTCCAGTTGAAATTTTTTCAAAGTCCCTTAAAAATTTTCCAATTTTTGTCCCAATTCTTCCCATTCCCATTGAAACTTTTCAAATCCCTCTCAAAATTGTTGAAATTCTCTTGAAGCTTTTAAAATTCTCTCTAGAATTTTCAAAATCCATGGCCACATGTTTACAATTTCACGTAAAAAAATTGCTAAAATTCCAGCTGAAATTTTTTCAAAGTCCCTTAAAAATTTTCCAATTTTTGTCCCAATTCTTCCCATTCCCATTGAAACTTTTCAAATCCCTCTCAAAATTGTTGAAATTCTGTTGAAGCTTTTAAAATTCTCTCTAGAATTTTCAAAATCCATGGCCACATGTTTACAATTTCACATAAAAAAATGGCTAAAATTCCAGTTGAAATTTTTTCAAAGTCCCTTAAAAGTTTTGCAATTTTTGTCCCAATTCTTCCCATTCCCATTGAAACTTTTCAAATCCCTCTCAAAATTGTTGAAATTCTCTTGAAGCTTTTAAAATTCTCTCTAGAATTTTCAAAATCCATGTCCACATGTTTACAATTTCACGTCAAAAAATGGCTAAAATTCCAGTTGAAATTTTTTCAAAGTCCCTTAAAAATTTTCCAATTTTTGTCCCAATTCTTCCCATTCCCATTGAAACTTTTCAAATCCCTCTCAAAATTGTTGAAATTCTGTTGAAGCTTTTAAAATTCTCTCTAGAATTTTCAAAATCCATGGCCACATGTTTACAATTTCACGTAAAAAAAATGGTAAAATTCCAGTTGAAATTTTTTCAAAGTCCCTTAAAAATTTTCCAATTTTTGTCCCAATTCTTCCCATTCCCATTGAAACTTTTCAAATTCCTCTCAAAACTGTTGAAATTCTGTTGAAGCTTTTAAAATTCTCTCTAGAATTTTCAAAATCCATGTCCACATGTTTACAATTTCACGTCAAAAAATGGCTAAAATTCCAGTTGAAATTTTTTCAAAGTCCCTTAAAAATTTTCCAATTTTTGTCCCAATTCTTCCCATTCCCATTGAAACTTTTCAAATCCCTCTCAAAATTGTTGAAATTCTGTTGAAGCTTTTAAAATTCTCTCTAGAATTTTCAAAATCCATGGCCACATGTTTACAATTTCACGTCAAAAAATGGCTAAAATTCCAGTTGAAATTTTTTCAAAGTCCCTTAAAAATTTTCCAATTTTTGTCCCAATTCTTCCCATTCCCATTGAAACTTTTCAAATCCCTCTCAAAATTGTTGAAATTCTGTTGAAGCTTTTAAAATTCTCTCTAGAATTTTCAAAATCCATGGCCACATGTTTACAATTTCACGTAAAAAAATTGCTAAAATTCCAGTTGAAATTTTTTCAAAGTCCCTTAAAAATTTTCCAATTTTTGTCCCAATTCTTCCCATTCCCATTGAAACTTTTCAAATCCCTCTCAAAATTGTTGAAATTCTCTTGAAGCTTTTAAAATTCTCTCTAGAATTTTCAAAATCCATGTCCACATGTTTACAATTTCACGTCAAAAAATGGCTAAAATTCCAGTTGAAATTTTTTCAAAGTCCCTTAAAAATTTTCCAATTTTTGTCCCAATTCTTCCCATTCCCATTGAAACTTTTCAAATCCCTCTCAAAATTGTTGAAATTCTCTTGAAGCTTTTAAAATTCTCTCTAGAATTTTCAAAATCCATGGCCACATGTTTACAATTTCACGTCAAAAAATGGCTAAAATTCCAGCTGAAATTTTTTCAAAGTCCCTTAAAAATTTTCCAATTTTTGTCCCAATTCTTCCCATTCCCATTGAAACTTTTCAAATCCCTCTCAAAATTGTTGAAATTCTGTTGAAGCTTTTAAAATTCTCTCTAGAATTTTCAAAATCCATGGCCACATGTTTACAATTTCACATAAAAAAATGGCTAAAATTCCAGTTGAAATGTTTTCAAAGTCCCTTAAAAATTTTCCAATTTTTGTCCCAATTCTTCCCATTCCCATTGAAACTTTTCAAATTCCTCTCAAAATTGTTGAAATTCTGTTGAAGCTTTTAAAATTCTCTCTAGAATTTTCAAAATCCATGTCCACATGTTTACAATTTCACGTCAAAAAATGGCTAAAATTCCAGTTGAAATTTTTTCAAAGTCCCTTAAAAATTTTCCAATTTTTGTCCCAATTCTTCCCATTCCCATTGAAACTTTTCAAATCCCTCTCAAAATTGTTGAAATTCTGTTGAAGCTTTTAAAATTCTCTCTAGAATTTTCAAAATCCATGGCCACATGTTTACAATTTCACGTAAAAAAATTGCTAAAATTCCAGCTGAAATTTTTTCAAAGTCCCTTAAAAATTTTCCAATTTTTGTCCCAATTCTTCCCATTCCCATTGAAACTTTTCAAATCCCTCTCAAAATTGTTGAAATTCTGTTGAAGCTTTTAAAATTCTCTCTAGAATTTTCAAAATCCATGGCCACATGTTTACAATTTCACGTAAAAAAATTGCTAAAATTCCAGTTGAAATTTTTTCAAAGTCCCTTAAAAATTTTCCAATTTTTGTCCCAATTCTTCCCATTCCCATTGAAACTTTTCAAATCCCTCTCAAAATTGTTGAAATTCTCTTGAAGCTTTTAAAATTCTCTCTAGAATTTTCAAAATCCATGTCCACATGTTTACAATTTCACGTCAAAAAATGGCTAAAATTCCAGTTGAAATTTTTTCAAAGTCCCTTAAAAATTTTCCAATTTTTGTCCCAATTCTTCCCATTCCCATTGAAACTTTTCAAATCCCTCTCAAAATTGTTGAAATTCTCTTGAAGCTTTTAAAATTCTCTCTAGAATTTTCAAAATCCATGGCCACATGTTTACAATTTCACGTCAAAAAATGGCTAAAATTCCAGCTGAAATTTTTTCAAAGTCCCTTAAAAATTTTCCAATTTTTGTCCCAATTCTTCCCATTCCCATTGAAACTTTTCAAATCCCTCTCAAAATTGTTGAAATTCTGTTGAAGCTTTTAAAATTCTCTCTAGAATTTTCAAAATCCATGTCCACATGTTTACAATTTCACGTCAAAAAATTGCTAAAATTCCAGTTGAAATTTTTTCAAAGTCCCTTAAAAATTTTCCAATTTTTGTCCCAATTCTTCCCATTCCATTGAAACTTTTCAAATCCCTCTCAAAATTGTTGAAATTCTCTTGAAGCTTTTAAAATTCTCTCTAGAATTTTCAAAATCCATGTCCACATGTTTACAATTTCACGTCAAAAAATGGCTAAAATTCCAGTTGAAATTTTTTCAAAGTCCCTTAAAAATTTTCCAATTTTTGTCCCAATTCTTCCCATTCCCATTGAAACTTTTCAAATCCCTCTCAAAATTGTTGAAATTCTGTTGAAGCTTTTAAAATTCTCTCTAGAATTTTCAAAATCCATGGCCACATGTTTACAATTTCACGTAAAAAAATTGCTAAAATTCCAGTTGAAATTTTTTCAAAGTCCCTTAAAAATTTTCCAATTTTTGTCCCAATTCTTCCCATTCCTATTGAAACTTTTCAAATCCCTCTCAAAATTGTTGAAATTCTCTTGAAGCTTTTAAAATTCTCTCTAGAATTTTCAAAATCCATGGCCACATGTTTACAATTTCACGTCAAAAAATTGCTAAAATTCCAGTTGAAATTTTTTCAAAGTCCCTTAAAAATTTTCCAATTTTTGTCCCAATTCTTCCCATTCCCATTTAAACTTTTCAAATCCCTCTCAAAATTGTTGAAATTCTCTTGAAGCTTTTAAAATTCTCTCTAGAATTTTCAAAATCCATGTCCACATGTTTACAATTTCACGTCAAAAAATGGCTAAAATTCCAGTTGAAATTTTTTCAAAGTCCCTTAAAAATTTTCCAATTTTTGTCCCAATTCTTCCCATTCCCATTGAAACTTTTCAAATCCCTCTCAAAATTGTTGAAATTCTCTTGAAGCTTTTAAAATTCTCTCTAGAATTTTCAAAATCCATGGCCACATGTTTACAATTTCACGTAAAAAAATTGCTAAAATTCCAGCTGAAATTTTTTCAAAGTCCCTTAAAAATTTTCCAATTTTTGTCCCAATTCTTCCCATTCCCATTGAAACTTTTCAAATCCCTCTCAAAATTGTTGAAATTCTGTTGAAGCTTTTAAAATTCTCTCTAGAATTTTCAAAATCCATGGCCACATGTTTACAATTTCACATAAAAAAATGGCTAAAATTCCAGTTGAAATTTTTTCAAAGTCCCTTAAAAATTTTCCAATTTTTGTCCCAATTCTTCCCATTCCCATTGAAACTTTTCAAATCCCTCTCAAAATTGTTGAAATTCTCTTGAAGCTCTTAAAATTCTCTCTAGAATTTTCAAAATCCATGGCCACATGTTTACAATTTCAGGTCAAAAAAATGGCTAAAATTCCAGTTGAAATTTTTTCAAAGTCCATTAAAAATTTTCCAATTTTTGTCCCAATTCTTCCCATTCCCATTGAAACTTTTCAAATCCCTCTCAAAATTGTTGAAATTCTCTTGAAGCTTTTAAAATTCTCTCTAGAATTTTCAAAATCCATGTCCACATGTTTACAATTTCACGTCAAAAAATGGCTAAAATTCCAGTTGAAATTTTTTCAAAGTCCCTTAAAAATTTTCCAATTTTTGTCCCAATTCTTCCCATTCCCATTGAAACTTTTCAAATCCCTCTCAAAATTGTTGAAATTCTGTTGAAGCTTTTAAAATTCTCTCTAGAATTTTCAAAATCCATGTCCACATGTTTACAATTTCACATAAAAAAATGGCTAAAATTCCAGTTGAAATGTTTTCAAAGTCCCTTAAAAATTTTCCAATTTTTGTCCCAATTCTTCCCATTCCCATTGAAACTTTTCAAATTCCTCTCAAAATTGTTGAAATTCTGTTGAAGCTTTTAAAATTCTCTCTAGAATTTTCAAAATCCATGTCCACATGTTTACAATTTCACGTCAAAAAATGGCTAAAATTCCAGTTGAAATTTTTTCCAAGTCCCTTAAAAATTTTCCAATTTTTGTCCCAATTCTTCCCATTCCCATTGAAACTTTTCAAATCCCTCTCAAAATTGTTGAAATTCTGTTGAAGCTTTTAAAATTCTCTCTAGAATTTTCAAAATCCATGGCCACATGTTTACAATTTCACGTAAAAAAATTGCTAAAATTCCAGCTGAAATTTTTTCAAAATCCCTTAAAAATTTTCCAATTTTTGTCCCAATTCTTCCCATTCCCATTGAAACTTTTCAAATCCCTCTCAAAATTGTTGAAATTCTCTTGAAGCTTTTAAAATTCTCTCTAGAATTTTCAAAATCCATGTCCACATGTTTACAATTTCACGTCAAAAAATGGCTAAAATTCCAGTTGAAATTTTTTCAAAGTCCCTTAAAAATTTTCCAATTTTTGTCCCAATTCTTCCCATTCCCATTGAAACTTTTCAAATCCCTCTCAAAATTGTTGAAATTCTGTTGAAGCTTTTAAAATTCTCTCTAGAATTTTCAAAATCCATGTCCACATGTTTACAATTTCACGTCAAAAAATGGCTAAAATTCCAGTTGAAATTTTTTCAAAGTCCCTTAAAAATTTTCCAATTTTTGTCCCAATTCTTCCCATTCCCATTGAAACTTTTCAAATCCCTCTCAAAATTGTTGAAATTCTCTTGAAGCTTTTAAAATTCTCTCTAGAATTTTCAAAATCCATGGCCACATGTTTACAATTTCACGTCAAAAAATGGCTAAAATTCCAGCTGAAATTTTTTCAAAGTCCCTTAAAAATTTTCCAATTTTTGTCCCAATTCTTCCCATTCCCATTGAAACTTTTCAAATCCCTCTCAAAATTGTTGAAATTCTGTTGAAGCTTTTAAAATTCTCTCTAGAATTTTCAAAATCCATGTCCACATGTTTACAATTTCACGTCAAAAAATTGCTAAAATTCCAGTTGAAATTTTTTTCAAAGTCCCTTAAAAATTTTCCAATTTTTGTCCCAATTCTTCCCATTCCCATTGAAACTTTTCAAATCCCTCTCAAAATTGTTGAAATTCTCTTGAAGCTTTTAAAATTCTCTCTAGAATTTTCAAAATCCATGTCCACATGTTTACAATTTCACGTCAAAAAATGGCTAAAATTCCAGTTGAAATTTTTTCAAAGTCCCTTAAAAATTTTCCAATTTTTGTCCCAATTCTTCCCATTCCCATTGAAACTTTTCAAATCCCTCTCAAAATTGTTGAAATTCTCTTGAAGCTTTTAAAATTCTCTCTAGAATTTTCAAAATCCATGGCCACATGTTTACAATTTCACGTCAAAAAATGGCTAAAATTCCAGTTGAAATTTTTTCAAAGTCCCTTAAAAATTTTCCAATTTTTGTCCCAATTCTTCCCATTCCCATTGAAACTTTTCAAATCCCTCTCAAAATTGTTGAAATTCTCTTGAAGCTTTTAAAATTCTCTCTAGAATTTTCAAAATCCATGGCCACATGTTTACAATTTCACGTCAGAAAATGGCTAAAATTCCAGCTGAAATTTTTTCAAAGTCCCTTAAAAATTTTCCAATTTTTGTCCCAATTCTTCCCATTCCCATTGAAACTTTTCAAATCCCTCTCAAAATTGTTGAAATTCTGTTGAAGCTTTTAAAATTCTCTCTAGAATTTTCAAAATCCATGTCCACATGTTTACAATTTCACGTCAAAAAATTGCTAAAATTCCAGTTGAAATTTTTTCAAAGTCCCTTAAAAATTTTCCAATTTTTGTCCCAATTCTTCCCATTCCCATTGAAACTTTTCAAATCCCTCTCAAAATTGTTGAAATTCTCTTGAAGCTTTTAAAATTCTCTCTAGAATTTTCAAAATCCATGGCCACATGTTTACAATTTCACGTCAAAAAATGGCTAAAATTCCAGTTGAAATTTTTTCAAAGTCCCTTAAAAATTTTCCAATTTTTGTCCCAATTCTTCCCATTCCCATTGAAACTTTTCAAATCCCTCTCAAAATTGTTGAAATTCTCTTGAAGCTTTTAAAATTCTCTCTAGAATTTTCAAAATCCATGGCCACATGTTTACAATTTCACGTAAAAAAAATGGCTAAAATTCCAGTTGAAATTTTTTCAAAGTCCCTTAAAAATTTTCCAATTTTTGTCCCAATTCTTCCCATTCCCATTGAAACTTTTCAAATCCCTCTCAAAATTGTTGAAATTCTCTTGAAGCTTTTAAAATTCTCTCTAGAATTTTCAAAATCCATGGCCACATGTTTACAATTTCACGTCAAAAAATGGCTAAAATTCCAGTTGAAATTTTTTCAAAGTCCCTTAAAAATTTTCCAATTTTTGTCCCAATTCTTCCCATTCCCATTGAAACTTTTCAAATTCCTCTCAAAATTGTTGAAATTCTTATGAAGCTTTTAAAATTCTCTCTAGAATTTTCAAAATCCATGTCCACATGTTTACAATTTCACGTCAAAAAATGGCTAAAATTCCAGTTGAAATTTTTTCAAAGTCCCTTAAAAATTTTCCAATTTTTGTCCCAATTCTTCCCATTCCCATTGAAACTTTTCAAATCCCTCTCAAAATTGTTGAAATTCTCTTGAAGCTTTTAAAATTCTCTCTAGAATTTTCAAAATCCATGGCCACATGTTTACAATTTCACGTCAAAAAATGGCTAAAATTCCAGTTGAAATTTTTTCAAAGTCCCTTAAAAATTTTCCAATTTTTGTCCCAATTCTTCCCATTCCCATTGAAACTTTTCAAATCCCTCTCAAAATTGTTGAAATTCTCTTGAAGCTTTTAAAATTCTCTCTAGAATTTTCAAAATGCATGGCCACATGTTTACAATTTCACGTAAAAAAAATGGCTAAAATTCCAGTTGAAATTTTTTCAAAGTCCCTTAAAAATTTTCCAATTTTTGTCCCAATTCTTCCCATTCCCATTGAAACTTTTCAAATCCCTCTCAAAATTGTTGAAATTCTCTTGAAGCTTTTAAAATTCTCTCTAGAATTTTCAAAATCCATGGCCACATGTTTACAATTTCACGTAAAAAAAATGCTAAAATTTCAATTGAAATTTTTTCAAAGTCCCTTAAAAATTTTCCAATTTTTGTCCCAATTCTTCCCATTCCCATTGAAACTTTTCAAATCCTCTCAAAATTGTTGAAATTCTGTTGAAGCTTTAAAATTCTCTCTAGAATTTTCAAAATCCATGGCCACATGTTTACAATTTCAGGTCAAAAAATGGCTAAAATTCCAGCTGAAATTTTTTCAAAGTCCCTTAAAAATTTTCCAATTTTTGTCCCAATTCTTCCCATTCCCATTGAACTTTTCAAATCCCTCTCAAAATTGTTGAAATTCTCTTGAAGCTTTTAAAATTCTCTCTAGAATTTTCAAAATCCATGTCCACATGTTTACAATTTCATGTCAAAAAATTGCTAAAATTCCAGTTGAAATTTTTTCAAAGTCCCTTAAAAATTTTCCAATTTTTGTCCCAATTCTTCCCATTCCCATTGAAACTTTTCAAATCCCTCTCAAAATTGTTGAAATTCTCTTGAAGCTTTTAAAATTCTCTCTAGAATTTTCAAAATCCATGTCCACATGTTTACAATTTCACGTCAAAAAAATGCTAACATTTCAATTGAAATTTTTTCAAAGTCCCTTAAAAATTTTCCAATTTTTGTCCCAATTCTTCCCATTCCCATTGAAACTTTTCAAATCCCTCTCAAAATTGTTGAAATTCTCTTGAAGCTTTTAAAATTCTCTCTAGAATTTTCAAAATCCATGGCCACATGTTTACAATTTCACGTCAAAAAATGGCTAAAATTCCAGTTGAAATTTTTTCAAAGTCCCTTAAAAATTTTCCAATTTTTGTCCCAATTCTTCCCATTCCCATTGAAACTTTTCAAATCCCTCTCAAAATTGTTGAAATTCTCTTGAAGCTTTTAAAATTCTCTCTAGAATTTTCAAAATCCATGGCCACATGTTTACAATTTCACGTCAAAAATGGCTAAAATTCCAGTTGAAATTTTTTCAAAGTCCCTTAAAAATTTTCCAATTTTTGTCCCAATTCTTCCCATTCCCATTGAAACTTTTCAAATCCCTCTCAAAATTGTTGAAATTCTCTTGAAGCTTTTAAAATTCTCTCTAGAATTTTCAAAATCCATGTCCACATGTTTACAATTTCAGGTCAAAAAATGGCTAAAATTCCAGTTGAATTTTTTCAAAGTCCATTAAAAATTTTCCAATTTTTTGTCCCAATTCTTCCCATTCCCATTGAAACTTTTCAAATCCCTCTCAAAATTGTTGAAATTCTCTTGAAGCTTTTAAAATTCTCTCTAGAATTTTCAAAATCCATGTCCACATGTTTACAATTTCACGTCAAAAAATGGCTAAAATTCCAGTTGAAATTTTTTCAAAGTCCCTTAAAAATTTCCAATTTTTGTCCCAATTCTTCCCATTCCCATTGAAACTTTTCAAATCCCTCTCAAAATTGTTGAAATTCTGTTGAAGCTTTTAAAATTCTCTCTAGAATTTTCAAAATCCATGGCCACATGTTTACAATTTCACATAAAAAAATGGCTAAAATTCCAGTTGAAATTTTTTCAAAGTCCCTTAAAAATTTTCCAATTTTTGTCCCAATTCTTCCCATTCCCATTGAAACTTTTCAAATTCCTCTCAAAATTGTTGAAATTCTGTTGAAGCTTTTAAAATTCTCTCTAGAATTTTCAAAATCCATGTCCACATGTTTACAATTTCACGTCAAAAAATGGCTAAAATTCCAGTTGAAAATTTTTTCAAAGTCCCTTAAAAATTTTCCAATTTTTGTCCCAATTCTTCCCATTCCCATTGAAACTTTTCAAATCCCTCTCAAAATTGTTGAAATTCTCTTGAAGCTTTAAAATTCTCTCTAGAATTTTCAAAATCCATGGCCACATGTTTACAATTTCACGTCAAAAAATGGCTAAAATTCCAGCTGAAATTTTTTCAAAGTCCCTTAAAAATTTTCCAATTTTTGTCC
Source organism: Streptopelia decaocto (assembly GCF_964273445.1). Lineage (NCBI taxonomy): Eukaryota > Metazoa > Chordata > Aves > Columbiformes > Columbidae > Streptopelia > Streptopelia decaocto. The sequence goes on from NW_028116311.1 coordinate 26,560, forward strand.
CAATTCTTCCCATTCCCATTGAAACTTTTCAAATCCCTCTCAAAATTGTTGAAATTCTGTTGAAGCTTTTAAAATTCTCTCTAGAATTTTCAAAATCCATGGCCACATGTTTACAATTTCACGTAAAAAAATTGCTAAAATTCCAGTTGAAATTTTTTCAAAGTCCCTTAAAAATTTTCCAATTTTTGTCCCAATTCTTCCCATTCCCATTGAAACTTTTCAAATCCCTCTCAAAATTGTTGAAATTCTCTTGAAGCTTTTAAAATTCTCTCTAGAATTTTCAAAATCCATGTCCACATGTTTACAATTTCACGTCAAAAATGGCTAAAATTCCAGTTGAAATTTTTTCAAAGTCCCCTTAAAAATTTTCCAATTTTTGTCCCAATTCTTCCCATTCCCATTGAAACTTTTCAAATCCCTCTCAAAATTGTTGAAATTCTCTTGAAGCTTTTAAAATTCTCTCTAGAATTTTCAAAATCCATGGCCACATGTTTACAATTTCACGTCAAAAAATGGCTAAAATTCCAGCTGAAATTTTTCAAAGTCCCTTAAAAATTTTCCAATTTTGTCCCAATTCTTCCCATTCCCATTGAAACTTTTCAAATCCCTCTCAAAATTGTTGAAATTCTCTTGAAGCTTTTAAAATTCTCTCTAGAATTTTCAAAATCCATGTCCACATGTTTACAATTTCACGTCAAAAAATGGCTAAAATTCCAGTTGAAATTTTTTCAAAGTCCCTTAAAAATTTTCCAATTTTTGTCCCAATTCTTCCCATTCCCATTGAAACTTTTCAAATCCCTCTCAAAATTGTTGAAATTCTCTTGAAGCTTTTAAAATTCTCTCTAGAATTTTCAAAATCCATGTCCACATGTTTACGATTTCACGTCAAAAAATGGCTAAAATTCCAGTTGAAATTTTTTCAAAGTCCCTTAAAAATTTTCCAATTTTTGTCCCAATTCTTCCCATTCCCATTGAAACTTTTCAAATCCCTCTCAAAATTGTTGAAATTCTCTTGAAGCTTTTAAAATTCTCTCTAGAATTTTCAAAATCCATGGCCACATGTTTACAATTTCACGTCAAAAAATGGCTAAAATTCCAGTTGAAATTTTTTCCAAGTCCCTTAAAAATTTTCCAATTTTTGTCCCAATTCTTCCCATTCCCATTGAAACTTTTCAAATCCCTCTCAAAATTGTTGAAATTCTCTTGAAGCTTTTAAAATTCTCTCTAGAATTTTCAAAATCCATGGCCACATGTTTACAATTTCACGTCAAAAAATGGCTAAAATTCCAGTTGAAATTTTTTCAAAGTCCCTAAAAATTTTCCAATTTTTGTCCCAATCTTCCCATTCCCATTGAAACTTTTCAAATCCCTCTCAAAATTGTTGAAATTCTCTTGAAGCTTTTAAAATTCTCTCTAGAATTTTCAAAATCCATGGCCACATGTTTACAATTTCACGTCAAAAAATGGCTAAAATTCCAGTTGAAATTTTTTCAAAGTCCCTTAAAATTTTCCAATTTTTGTCCCAATTCTTCCCATTCCCATTGAAACTTTTCAAATCCCTCTCAAAATTGTTGAAATTCTCTTGAAGCTTTTAAAATTCTCTCTAGAATTTCAAAATCCATGGCCACATGTTTACAATTTCACGTCAAAAAATGGCTAAAATTCCAGTTGAAATTTTTTCAAAGTCCCTTAAAAATTTCCAATTTTTGTCCCAATTCTTCCCATTCCCATTGAAACTTTTCAATCCCTCTCAAAATTGTTGAAATTCTCTTGAAGCTTTTAAAATTCTCTCTAGAATTTTCAAAATCCATGTCCACATGTTTTACAATTTCACGTCAAAAAATGGCTAAAATTCCAGCTGAAATTTTTTCAAAGTCCCTTCAAAATTTTCCAATTTTTGTCCCAAATTCTTCCCATTCCCATTGAAACTTTCAAATCCCTCTCAAAATTGATGAAATTCTCTTGAAGCTTTTAAAATTCTCTCTAGAATTTTCAAAATCCATGTCCACATGTTTACAATTTCACGTCAAAAAATGGCTAAAATTCCAGTTTGAAATTTTTTCAAAGTCCCTTAAAAATTTTCCAATTTTTGTCCCAATTCTTCCCATTCCCATTGAAACTTTTCAAATCCCTCTCAAAATTGTTGAAATTCTCTTGAAGCTTTTAAAATTCTCTCTAGAATTTTCAAAATCCATGGCCACATGTTTACAATTTCACGTCAAAAATGGCTAAAATTCCAGTTGAAATTTTTTCAAAGTCCCTTAAAAATTTTCCAATTTTTGTCCCAATTCTTCCCATTCCCATTGAAACTTTTCAAATCCTCTCAAAATTGTTGAAATTCTCTTGAAGCTTTTAAAATTCTCTCTAGAATTTTCAAAATCCATGGCCACATGTTTACAATTTCACGTCAAAAAATGGCTAAAATTCCAGTTGAAATTTTTTCAAAGTCCCTTAAAAATTTTCCAATTTTTGTCCCAATTCTTCCCATTCCCATTGAAACTTTTCAAATCCCTCTCAAAATTGTTGAAATTCTGTTGAAGCTTTTAAAATTCTCTCTAGAATTTTCAAAATCCATGTCCACATGTTTACAATTTCACGTCAAAAAATGGCTAAAATTCCAGTTGAAATTTTTTCAAAGTCCCTTAAAAATTTTCCAATTTTTGTCCCAATTCTTCCCATTCCCATTGAAACTTTTCAAATCCCTCTCAAAATTGTTGAAATTCTCTTGAAGCTTTTAAAATTCTCTCTAGAATTTTCAAATCCATGGCCACATGTTTACAATTTCACGTCAAAAAATGGCTAAAATTCCAGTTGAAATTTTTTCCAAGTCCCTTAAAAATTTTCCAATTTTTGTCCCAATTCTTCCCATTCCCATTGAAACTTTTCAAATCCCTCTCAAAATTGTTGAAATTCTCTTGAAGCTTTTAAAATTCTCTCTAGAATTTTCAAAATCCATGGCCACATGTTTACAATTTCACGTCAAAAAATGGCTAAAATTCCAGTTGAAATTTTTTCAAAGTCCCTTAAAAATTTTCCAATTTTTGTCCCAATTCTTCCCATTCCCATTGAAACTTTTCAAATCCCTCTCAAAATTGTTGAAATTCTCTTGAAGCTTTTAAAATTCTCTCTAGAATTTTCAAAATCCATGGCCACATGTTTACAATTTCACGTCAAAAAATGGCTAAAATTCCAGCTGAAATTTTTTCAAAGTCCCTTAAAAATTTTCCAATTTTTGTCCCAATTCTTCCCATTCCCATTGAAACTTTTCAAATCCCTCTCAAAATTGTTGAAATTCTGTTGAAGCTTTTAAAATTCTCTCTAGAATTTTCAAAATCCATGTCCACATGTTTACAATTTCACGTCAAAAATGGCTAAAATTCCAGTTGAAATTTTTTCAAAGTCCTTAAAAATTTTCCAATTTTTGTCCCAATTCTTCCCATTCCCATTGAAACTTTCAAATCCCTCTCAAAATTGTTGAAATTCTCTTGAAGCTTTTAAAATTCTCTCTAGAATTTTCAAAATCCATGTCCACATGTTTACAATTTCACGTCAAAAAATGGCTAAAATTCCAGTTGAAATTTTTTCAAAGTCCCTTAAAAATTTTCCAATTTTTGTCCCAATTCTTCCCATTCCCATTGAAACTTTTCAAATCCCTCTCAAAATTGTTGAAATTCTCTTGAAGCTTTTAAAATTCTCTCTAGAATTTTCAAAATCCATGTCCACATGTTTACAATTTCACGTCAAAAAATGGCTAAAATTCCAGTTGAAATTTTTTCAAAGTCCCTTAAAAATTTTCCAATTTTTGTCCCAATTCTTCCCATTCCCATTGAAACTTTTCAAATCCCTCTCAAAATTGTTGAAATTCTCTTGAAGCTTTTAAAATTCTCTCTAGAATTTTCAAAATCCATGTCCACATGTTTACAATTTCACATAAAAATGGCTAAAATTCCAGTTGAAATTTTTTCAAAGTCCCTTAAAAATTTTCCAATTTTTGTCCCAATTCTTCCCATTCCCATTGAAACTTTTCAATCCCTCTCAAAATTGTTGAAATTCTCTTGAAGCTTTTAAAATTCTCTCTAGAATTTTCAAAATCCATGTCCACATGTTTACAATTTCACGTCAAAAAATGGCTAAAATTCCAGTTGAAATTTTTTCAAAGTCCCTTCAAAATTTTCCAATTTTTGTCCCAATTCTTCCCATTCCCATTGAAACTTTTCAAATCCCTCTCAAAATTGTTGAAATTCTCTTGAAGCTTTTAAAATTCTCTCTAGAATTTTCAAAATCCATGGCCACATGTTTACAATTTCACGTCAAAAAATGGCTAAAATTCCAGTTGAAATTTTTTCAAAGTACCTTAAAAGTTTTCCAATTTTTGCTCCCAATTCTTCCCATTCCCATTGAAACTTTTCAAATCCCTCTCAAAATTGTTGAAATTCTGTTGAAGCTTTTAAAATTCTCTCTAGAATTTTCAAAATCCATGTCCACATGTTTACAATTTCACGTCAAAAAATGGCTAAAATTCCAGTTGAAATTTTTTCAAAGTCCCTTAAAAATTTTCCAATTTTTGTCCCAATTCTTCCCATTCCCATTGAAACTTTTCAAATCCCTCTCAAAATTGTTGAAATTCTGTTGAAGCTTTTAAAATTCTCTCTAGAATTTTCAAAATCCATGGCCACATGTTTACAATTTCACGTCAAAAAATTGCTAAAATTCCAGCTGAAATTTTTTCAAAGTCCCTTAAAAAGTTTCCAATTTTTGTCCCAATTCTTCCCATTCCCATTGAAACTTTCAAATCCCTCTCAAAATTGTTGAAATTCTGTTGAAGCTTTTAAAATTCTCTCTAGAATTTTCAAAATCCATGGCCACATGTTTACAATTTCACGTCAAAAAATGGCTAAAATTCAGTTGAATTTTTTCAAAGTCCCTTAAAAATTTTCCAATTTTTGTCCCAATTCTTCCCATTCCCATTGAAACTTTTCAAATCCCTCTCAAAATTGTTGAAATTCTCTTGAAGCTTTTAAAATTCTCTCTAGAATTTTCAAAATCCATGGCCACATGTTTACAATTTCACGTCAAAAAATGGCTAAAATTCCAGCTGAAATTTTTTCAAAGTCCCTTAAAAATTTTCCAATTTTTGTCCCAATTCTTCCCATTCCCATTGAAACTTTTCAAATCCCTCTCAAAATTGTTGAAATTCTCTTGAAGCTTTTAAAATTCTCTCTAGAATTTTCAAAATCCATGGCCACATGTTTACAATTTCACGTCAAAAAATGGCTAAAATTCCAGTTGAAATTTTTTCAAAGTCCCTTAAAAATTTTCCAATTTTTGTCCCAATTCTTCCCATTCCCATTGAAACTTTTCAAATCCCTCTCAAAATTGTTGAAATTCTCTTGAAGCTTTTAAAATTCTCTCTAGAATTTTCAAAATCCATGGGCACATGTTTACAATTTCACATAAAAAATGGCTAAAATTCCAGTTGAAATGTTTTCAAAGTCCCTTAAAAATTTTCCAATTTTTGTCCCAATTCTTCCCATTCCCATTGAAACTTTTCAAATCCCTCTCAAAATTGTTGAAATTCTCTTGAAGCTTTTAAAATTCTCTCTAGAATTTTCAAAATCCATGTCCACATGTTTACAATTTCACATAAAAAATGGCTAAAATTCCAGTTGAAATTTTTTCAAAGTCCCTTAAAAATTTTCCAATTTTTGTCCCAATTCTTCCCATTCCCATTGAAACTTTTCAAATCCCTCTCAAAATTGTTGAAATTCTCTTGAAGCTTTTAAAATTCTCTCTAGAATTTTCAAAATCCATGGCCACATGTTTACAATTTCACGTCAAAAAATGGCTAAAATTCCAGTTGAAATTTTTTCAAAGTCCCTTAAAAATTTTCCAATTTTTGTCCCAATTCTTCCCATTCCCATTGAAACTTTTCAAATCCCTCTCAAAATTGTTGAAATTCTCTTGAAGCTTTTAAAATTCTCTCTAGAATTTTCAAAATCCATGTCCACATGTTTACAATTTCACGTCAAAAAATGGCTAAAATTCCAGTTGAAATTTTTTCAAAGTCCCTTAAAAATTTTCCAATTTTTGTCCCAATTCTTCCCATTCCCATTGAAACTTTTCAAATCCCTCTCAAAATTGTTGAAATTCTCTTGAAGCTTTTAAAATTCTCTCTAGAATTTTCAAAATCCATGTCCACATGTTTACAATTTCACGTCAAAAAATGGCTAAAATTCCAGTTGAAATTTTTTCAAAGTCCCTTAAAAAATTTCCAATTTTTGTCCCAATTCTTCCCATTCCCATTGAAACTTTTCAAATCCCTCTCAAAATTGTTGAAATTCTGTTGAAGCTTTTAAAATTCTCTCTAGAATTTTCAAAATCCATGGCCACATGTTTACAATTTCACTTCAAAAAATTGCTAAAATTCCAGTTGAAATTTTTTCAAAGTCCCTTAAAAATTTTCCAATTTTTGTCCCAATTCTTCCCATTCCCATTGAAACTTTTCAAATCCCTCTCAAAATTGTTGAAATTCTCTTGAAGCTTTTAAAATTCTCTCTAGAATTTTCAAAATCCATGTCCACATGTTTACAATTTCACATAAAAAATGGCTAAAATTCCAGTTGAAATTTTTTCAAAGTCCCTTAAAAATTTTCCAATTTTTGTCCCAATTCTTCCCATTCCCATTGAAACTTTTCAAATCCCTCTCAAAATTGTTGAAATTCTCTTGAAGCTTTTAAAATTCTCTCTAGAATTTTCAAAATCCATGTCCACATGTTTACAATTTCACGTCAAAAAATGGCTAAAATTCCAGTTGAAATTTTTTCAAAGTCCCTTCAAAATTTTCCAATTTTTGTCCCAATTCTTCCCATTCCCATTG
>NW_028116310.1:0-27990 GCF_964273445.1 Streptopelia decaocto
GGGGATTTGGGGGGATTTTGGGGTGGGGGTGAAAATTGGGGGGGAGGGAGGGGTGAGCGTTGGGGGATTTGGGGTGAAAACGGGGGAATTGGGGTGAAAACGGGGGAGTTTGGGGATGCGGAGATGGGAATTTGGGGGTGGAGAGGTTGGGGTCCCCTCGTCCTGCGGGTTTGGGGGGGCCCCCCGTTTTTGGAGCATTTGGGGACGGTCACCCCAATATCCCCCCATTTGTACAGGGGTGGGCACTGACCCCCCATTTTTGGGTAATTTGGGGGGGGGGGGCACAGGATCCAGTTCCCCCCCCATATTATGGGGGCACCCCCAGCCAATGGGGGTCAATGGGTTTTGGGGGGGGGGCGGGTAGAGTCCCAGACCCCCCATATGATGGGGGGGGGGGGGGGGAGGGTAGATGTTGCCGCCCTCGATCCCATAGGAGTTAATGGGGTAGACGTTGCCGCCCTCGATCCCATAGGGGTTAATGGGGGTAGACGTTGCCACCCTCATTCTCATGGGGGTTAATGGGGGTGGACGTTACCGCCCCAGCCTGTTTTTGGGGGGGAACCCCCTTTTTCCCCAGATTCGATATTGCGGGGGCGGGGTGGGGGGGGTCACCCCAACATTTCCCTCCCCAGCCCCCCCATGAAGGGCGAGACCCCCGTCAACAGCACCATGAGCATCGGGCAGGCGCGCAAGATGGTGGAGCAGCTCAAGATCGAGGCCAGCATGTGCCGCATCAAGGTGGGGGGGGGCACCCCACACCGGGGGGGCGGGCACCCCACACGGGGGGCCTGTTACCCAACTTGGGGGTCACCCCACACTTGGGGGTCGGTCAGTCACCCCACACTTGGGGGTCACCCCACATGGGGGGCTTGGTCAGTCACCCCCCAGGGGGGGTCTGTTACCCAATGTGGGGGGTCAGTCACCCCACACTTGGGGGTCGGTCAGTCACCCCACACGGGGGGGTCTGTTACCCAACTTGGGGGTCGGTCACCCCACACGGGGGGGTCTGTTACCCAAATTGGGGGTCGGTCACCCCACACTTGGGGGTCGGTCAGGCACCCCACACGGGGGGGGGTCACCCCACACGGGGGGTCTGTTACCCAACTTGGGGGTCACCCCACACCGGGGGGTCAGTCACCCCCCAGGGGGGTCTGTTACCCAATGTGGGGGGTCAGTCACCCCACACTTGGGGGTCGGTCAGTCACCCCACACTTGGGGGTCGGTCAGGCACCCCACACGGGGGGGGGTCACCCCACACGGGGGGTCTGTTACCCAACTTGGGGGTCACCCCACACTTGGGGGTCGGTCGGTCACCCACACTTGGGGTCCCCCCACACTTGGGGTCGGTCGGTCACCCACACTTGGGGTCCCCCCACACTTGGGGGTCGGTCGGTCCCCCCACACTTGGGGGTCGGTCAGGCACCCCACACCGGGGGGTCCCCCCACACTTGGGGGTCGGTCGGTACCCACACTTGGGGTCCCCCCGCAGGTGTCGAAGGCGGCGGCCGAGCTGCTCTCGTACTGCGACGCGCACGCGTGCGAGGACCCGCTGATCACGCCCGTGCCCACCTCCGAGAACCCGTTCCGCGAGAAGAAGTTCTTCTGCGCCCTCCTCTGAGCGGGGGGGGCGCCCCATGGCTTGGGGGGCCACCCCATAACTTGGGGGCTGTGCCATAGTTGGGGGGCTGCCCCATGGCTGGGGGGCTGCCCCATAGCATGGGGGGCTGTGCCATAGTTGGGGGGCTGCCCCATGACTTGGGGGGCTGCCCCATAGCATGGGGGGTTGTGCCATAGTTGGGGGGCGCCCCATGGCTTGGGGGGGCTGATGTGTAACTTGGGGGTCCAAGCGGTCATGGGGCGGCTGTACCAGAACTGGGGGGGTCGTCACGTGACTTCGCACACTTAGGGGGCTGCCCCATAACTTGGGGGGCTGTGCCAGAACTGGGGGGGGCTGCCCCATAACTTGGGGGGCTGTGCCGTAACTTGGGGGGGGCTGCCCCATAACTTGGGGGGCTGTGCCAGAACTGGGGGGGCTTGTCACGTCACTTACTGCACTTGGGGGGCTGCGCCAGAAGTTGGGGGGCAGCCCCACATCCCCACAGCGGACCGGCCCCCCCCCGCCTCGTGCCCCCCAACCCTCCCCCCCCCCCCCAGCACCAAAATAAAACGTCATCGGTTTGTCCGGACTCCGATTGGTGACAATGGGGGGGGGAGGGGCCGCACAGGGGGGTCCCCAGCGGTTTGGGGGGGACCCACCCCCCCCATGTCACCCCGACCCCCCCTCCCCCATCCTGTGACCCCCGCCCCCCCCCCAGCCCCATAGAACCCCCCACCCGCCCCCTCTGCCCGTTCCCAACATGGCGGCGCCCGCTGCGGCTTCGCCTCGCGCTCCGCCCGGCGCCGCCATGATGCGCCGCGCACGCGCGTCGCGTCACCCGCCAACCCCAAGATGGCGCCGCCCCCGCTCCCAAAATGGCGGCGGGGGGGGGAGGGGTGAGGCGGCGGCTCGTGGCGGGAAACGGGGCGGGGGGACGGACACACGGACACGGACACACAGACAGACGGACACACAGACAGACGGACAGACAGACGGACACACGGACACGGACACACGGACAGACACCCACACCCACACTCCCCCCCCGTGTCGGTGCCCGCGCCAAGATGGCGGCGCTGCCCCCGCGGTTGCCATGGAGACCCTGGGCCCGGCGTTGCCGTGGCAACCGCCCCCCCCCCCCCGAACCCCCAACCCGGGTCTAGAACCTCAAACCCGGGTCTAGAACCCCCAACCCAGGCTCAGACCCCCCCAGTCAGGCCTGAACCCCCCAGACCCAGAGCAGCCCCCCCAGACCCGGCCTAGAGCCCCCAAATCAGACCTAACCCCCCCAACCCAGCCTAAACCCCCAAAGCAGGCCTAAACCCCCCAGACCCGGCCTAAACCCCCAAATCAGTCCTAAAGCCCCCAATCCCGGCCTAAAGCCCCAAATGCAGCCTAAACCCCCCAAATCCAGACCAGCCCAAACAGACCCGGCCTAAAGTGCCCAAGTCAGGCCTAAACCCCCCAGACCCAACCTAAACCCCCTAAACCCGGCCTAAATCCCCCAAACCCGGCCTAAAGCCCCCAAACCCGGCCTAAACCCCCCAGACCCAACCTAAAGCCCCCAAACCCAACCTAAACCCCCTAAGCCCCCCAAGTCAGGCCTAACCCCCCAGATCAGGCCTAGACCCCCCAAACCTGGCCTAGACCCCCCAAGTCAGGCCTAAACCCTCCAAATCCGGCCTAACCCCCCCAGACCCGGCCTAGACCCCCCGCCCCTCCCCCAAGGAGCAGCCGCGGGCCGGGTCAGCAATTCAGTTTTATTCTAAAAACGGGGGGAGGGGCGGGGGGGGCGGGGTCGGTCCAGGGTCAAGGTCACGGGGGGGGAGGGGCGGGGGGCGGGGTCTCCCCTCCCCCACGGGCCCATTGGCCGCTTTTGAGCAACAACAACAATGAAAAAAGGAACAAAAGCAGAAAAACCAACCACCAAAAATGAGGAAAACGGGGCAAAATGATCCATCGCCCCTCAATTAACCCCCCGTTAATTAACCCCCCCGTTAATTAACCCCCCCGTTAATTAATTAACCCCCCCGGGGAGCTCCCCTCGTTAATTAAGGCCCCGCTAACGAGTTTCTGCTCCCTGAGAAATCAATTGGGGGGGGGGGGATGGGGGGGGGCGGGAGATTTGGGGTCTCCCCTCCCCCCTTAATTAAAACAATTAACGAAAAACTCATTAAAAACACGGAAAAAAAGACAAAGTCCCGAGTTTGTGGGTTTTTTTAAGGGAAATTCCCTGGTTTTTTTTGGGGGGGGAGGGGAATTTTCAGCCATTCCCACCTGGAAAATGTCCCCAAAATGGCCAAATCGCCGCTTTTCACCCCAAAATCCACCCCCCCCCCCATAATGAGGAAAAACCCCCCGGAACGCAATTAGTGAACAATTAACGAGTCGATCATCGATGTTTCGCCTGTTCCCGCCCCTCCCCCCGCGCCCCCTTTCCCCTCCCCCCCCGCTACAATTTCCCATTTGTTCGCTTTTTTTTTTTTTTTTCACAAATTTACGACAATTTGGGGTTTTTTGTCTTTTTTTTTTTTTTTTTTCCAACAAACTTTAAAAAAAAAAAAAAAAGAAAAAAAAGAAACAAACGACAATTTTTTTTTTTTTTGTGGGTTTTTTACAGTTTTCGGGGCCGGTTTTGCCCCTCCCCCCCCCCACCCCCCCCCCCGCGGTTGGGGGCCGCCCCTCCCCCCCCGGTGGGTGGGTTCCCCTCCCCCACGGGGTGCGGGTGGTGCTGCCCCTCCCCCCATGGTGGGGGTGCTGCCCCCCCGTGGGGTTCGGGGTGTTGCTGCCCCTCCCCCCGCGGTTCGGGGTGTTCTTGCCCCTCCCCCGGTGGGCGGGGGTGCAGCCCCTCCCCCCGGTGGGCGGGGCCGCCCCTCCCCCGCGTGGCCGGTTCACCGGTAGCCCTGGTAGCCGTAGTAGTTCCTGTAGTATCGGTCTCTGTCCTGGTAGTAGCTCTGCCACTGCAACAGGGGGCAGCGCTTACAGGACTAGTTAGGGGACTGGTTAGGGGACTGGTTAGGGGACTGGTTAGGGGACTGCTCAGGCTGGTTAGGGGACTGGTTAGGGGACTAGTTAGGGGACTGGTTAGGGGACTGGTCAGGCTGGTTAGGGGACTAGTTAGGGGACTAGTTAGGGGACTGGTTAGGGGACTGGTCAGGCTGGTTAGGGGACTAGTTAGGGGACTAGTTAGGGGACTGGTTAGGGGACTGGTCAGGCTGGTTAGGGGACTGGTTATGCTGGTCTGAGGGGTCCGAGCGGGGGCGGGGAGGACACGCCGGGTTCGGGGGTGCAGTGGGGGTGGGGGTGGGGGTGGGGGTGGGGTGGCGGGAACCGGCCGCGTGGGGGGAGCGGTTGGGTTATAACCAGTTGGGTTATAAGTGCTTTGGGTCATAACTGGTTTGGGTTATAACCAGTCTGGGTTGTAACCGGTTTGGGTTGTAACCGGTTTGGGTTATAACTGGTTCAGGTTGTAACTGGTTTGGGTTGTAACTGGTTCGGGTTATAACCGGTTTGGGTTATAACCAGTCTGGGTTGTAACCGGTTTGGGTTGTAACCGGTTTGGGTTGTAACTGGTTCAGGTTGTAACTGGTTTGGGTTGTAACCGGTTTGGGTTGTAACCAGTGACGTGGGGGGCTGGTTTGGGTTGGTTATAACTGGTATGGGGGTTGGTTTGGGTGGGTCACACCCGGTACAGGGGTTGTTGGGTCACACCGGTACAGGGGTTGTTGGGGTCACACCCGGTGAGGGGGTTGGTTCGGGTTACACCCGGTGTGGGGGTTGGTTCGGGTCAGTTACACCCGGAGTGGGTGGTTCGGGTCAGTTACACCCGGAGCGGGGGTTGGTTCGGGTCAGTTACACCCGGTGCGGGGGTTGGTTCGGGTCAGTTACACCCGGAGTGGGTGGTTCGGGTCAGTTACACCCGGAGCGGGGGTTGGTTCGGGTCAGTTACACCCGGAGCGGGGGTTGGTTCAGGTCAGTTACACCCGGAGCGGGGGTTGGTTCGGGTCAGTTACACCCGGTGCGGGGGTTGGTTCGGGTCAGTTACACCCGGAGTGGGTGGTTCGGGTCAGTTACACCCGGAGCGGGGGTTGGTTCGGGTCAGTTACACCCGGTGCGGGGCTGTTCGGGTGTTACCTCGCGGTTGTACTGCCGGTAGTAGTCGCGGTAGCGGTTGTACTCGTAGTCCCGCGGGTAGAACCGCTCGTAGTCGCCGCGGTAACGGTCGTAGAAGTTGCGGTAGCCCTGGAAACGGAAACGGTCAGCGGGGGGGAAACGGGGGAAATTGGGGACGAAATGGGGGCACTGGGGGTCAATGGGGGTCAATGGGGGTCAATGGGGGTCAATGGGGGGTCAATGGGGGTCAATGGGGGTCAATGGGGATCAATGGGGGTCAATGGGGTTCAATGGGGTTCAATGGGGTTCAATGGGGGGTCAATGGGGGGCTATTTTGGGGTGTTTTGGTCTCACCCCGCGGTTCCCCGGCTGCCCCCAGTACGGCTGCTGCTGCTGCCCCCCGTAGACGCGGCTGTCGTACCCGCGGCGCTGCCCCCCCACTGCAAAACACCAAAAACACCGTTAGTGACACCAAAACACGCGGGAAACGACTCCCACTGCCCCCCAAAAACACCGTTAGTGACACCGAAACATGACCCCCGCTGCCCCCCCACTGCAAAACACCAAAAACACCGTTATTAACGCCAAAACATGACCCCCGCTGCCCCCCCACTGCAAAACACCAAAAACACCGTTAGTGACCCCAAAACACGCGGGAAACGACCCCCCGCTGCCCCCCCACTGCAAAACACCAAAAACACCGTTAGTGACCCCAAAACATGACCCCCGCTGCCCCCCCACTGCCAAAAACACCAAAAACAGCGTTATTAACGCCAAAACACACAGGAAACGACCCCCCGCTGCCCCCCCACTGCAAAACACCAAAAACACCGTTATTGACCCCAAAACACGCGGGAAACGACCCCCACTGCCCCCCCACTGCAAAACACCAAAAACACCGTTAGTGACACCAAAACATGACCCCCGCTGCCCCCCCACTGCCAAAAACAGCGTTAGTGACACCAAAACACGTTAGTGACACCGAAACACAACCCCCCACTGCCCAAAAACACCGTTATTGACCCCAAAACACGCGGGAAACGACCCCCACTGCCCCCCAAAAACACCGTTAGTGACACCGAAACACGCGGGAAACGCCCCCCACTGCCCCCCAAGTCCCCTTGCCGTTTTTGCCCAAAAACCCGTGTTTTCACCCCATTTCCTCACCGCATCTGTGCCCGTGCGCATCCCTCCAAACCGTCTGTTTCTCACCCAAAACCCCCATTTTTTCCCCAATTTTCGCCGCATTTTCGCGGTTTCCTCCCCACCCCCTCCCCCCACCCCCTCTGCCGTTTTTTGCCCAAACTCGCGTGTTTTCACCCCATTCTGACCGTATCCGTGCCTGCACCCATCCCCCCATCCCCTTTGCTGTTTTTCACCCCAAACCCCCATTTTTCACCCCGTATCCCCACCCACCCCGATGCTCCCACCCCCTTTGCTGTTTTTGCCCAAAACCCCCCATTTTCACCCCATTTCCCCATATCCCTTCCCACAGCTGCTCCCCCATCCCCTCACTGTTTCTCACCCAAAACCCCCATTTTTCGCCCAATTTTCGCCGCATTTCCACCCCATTTTCTCCCCATCCCCCCTCCCACCCCCACCCCTTTTGCCGTTTTTGCCCAAAACCCTGTGGTTTTGCCCCATTTGCCCCCATACCCCACCCACACCCATCCCCTGTTTCTCACCCAAAACCCCCATTTTTCGCCCAATTTTCGCCGCATTTTCGCCCTGTTTCCTCCCCACCCCCTCCCCCCACCCCCTTTGCCGTTTTTTGCCCAAACCCGCGTGTTTTGGCCCCGTTTCCCACTGTATCCGTGCCCGCGCGCATCCCTCCAAACCGTCTGTTTCTCACCCAAAACCCCCATTTTTTCCCCAATTTTCGCCGCATTTTCGCGCAGTTTCCTCCCCGCCCCCTTCCCCCGGCCCCTCCCCCACCCCCCCGTTGCGGTTTTTGCCCAAAACCCCGCATTTTCGCCCCGTTTCTGACCGTATCCGTGGCCGCGCGCGCGGCTCTGGCGGCTGCGCTTGCTGCGGTTGTTGCGCCGGCCCGGCCGCTTCTCGGGGGGGGGCAGCAGCTTCCGCGCCTCGTCCCGCAGCTTCTGCACCAGCGCGGCGGCCTCGGGCCGCGCCAGCGCCGCGAACAGCACCTGGGAGGCGTGCTCACCCGGCTCCGGGACGCTGAAATTGGCTGGAAATGACCGAAAACAGCGGAATTCAGCCCAAAATAGAGCGAACAGCACCTGCGACGCGTGCTCACCCGGCTCCGGCACCGAGAAATTGGCTGAAAATGACCAAAAATGGGGAATTCAGCCCAAAATAGAGCGAACAGCACCTGGGAGGCGTGCTCACCCGGCTCCGGCACCGAGAAATTGGCTGAAAATGACCAAAAATGGGGAATTCAGCCCAAAATAGAGCGAACAGCACCTGGGACGCGTGCTCACCCGGCTCCGGCACCGAGAAATTGGCTGAAAATGACCAAAAATGGGGAATTCAGCCCAAAATAGAGCGAACAGCACCTGGGAGGCGTGCTCACCCGGCTCCGGCACCGAGAAATTGGCTGAAATACACCAAAAATGGGGAATTCAGCCCAAAATAGAGCGAACAGCACCTGGGAGGCGTGCTCACCCGGCTCCGGGACGCTGAAATTGGCTGAAATAACCAAAAATGGGGAATTCAGCCCAAAATAGAGCGAACAGCACCTGGGAGGCATGGTCACCCGGCTCCGGGACGCTGAAATTGGCTGAAATAACCAAAAATGGGGAATTCAGCCCAAAATAGAGCGAACAGCACCTGCGATGCGTGCTCACCCGGCTCCGGGACGCTGAAATTGGCTGAAAATGACCAAAAATGGGGAATTCAGCCCAAAATAGAGCGAACAGCACCTGGGAGGCGTGCTCACCCGGCTCCGGGACGCTGAAATTGGCTGAAATAACCAAAAATGGGGAATTCAGCCCAAAATAGAGCGAACAGCACCTGGGAGGCGTGCTCACCCGGCTCCGGGACGCTGAAATTGGCTGAAAATGATCGAAAATGGGGAATTCAGCCCAAAATAGAGCGAACAGCACCTGCGACGCGTGCTCACCCGGCTCCGGGACGCTGAAATTGGCTGAAATGCACCAAAAATGGGGAATTCAGCCCAAAATAGAGCGAACAGCACCTGGGAGGCGTGCTCACCCGGCTCCGGCACCGAGAAATTGGCTAAAATACACCATAAACAGCGGAATTCAGCCCAAAATAGAGTGAACAGCACCTGCGATGCGTGCTCACCCGGCTCCGGGACGCTGAAATTGGCTGAAAATGACCGAAAATGGGGAATTCAGCCCAAAATAGAGCGAACAGCACCTGGGACACGTGCTCACCCGGCTCCGGGATGGAAAAATTGGCTGAAAATGACCAAAAACACCGCAATTCAGCCCAAAATAGAGCGAACAGCACCTGGGACGCGTGGTCACCCGGCTCCGGCACCGAGAAATTGGCTGAAATAACCAAAAATGGGGAATTCAGCCCAAAATAGAGCGAACAGCACCTGCGACGCGTGCTCACCCGGCTCCGGGACCGAGAAATTGGCTGAAAATGGCGAAAAATGGGGGAATTCAGCCCAAAATAGAGAGGAAAGTGCCCCCCGTGTTCACTGGGTCTGGGGGTGCGGGAATTGGCCGGAAATGGCCAAAACTGGGGGAATTCAGCCCAAAACGGCGCACAGCGCCCCCCACGGTCGCCGGGTGCGGTGACGCTGATGCTGGTTGTGGAGGCACCAAAACCGGGGGAATTCAGCCCAAAATGCGGAGTGGGGAACAGAGCCCAGCGGGGGCTCCCAGTGACCCCCATGTCCCCAACGCCCCCCATGTCCCCATTGCCCCCCATGTCCCCATTGCCCCCCATGTCCCCATCGCCCCCAGTGACCCCCATGTCCCCATTGCCCCCAATGTCCCCATTGCCCCCCATGTCCCCATTGCCCCCAATGTCCCCATTGCCCCCAATGTCCGCACTGACCCCATCACCCCCCTTCCCCCCAACATCCCCATCACCCCCATTGCCCCCAATGTCCCCATTGCCCCCCATGTCCCCATCGCCCCCACTGACCCCCATGTCCCCATTGTCCCCAATATCCCCATTGACCCCCATGTCCCCATCGCCCCCCATGTCCCCATCGCCCCCACTGACCCCCATGTCTCCCTTGACTTCATCGCCCCCATTGCCCCCGGTGTCCCCAATATCCCCATTGCCCCCATTACCCCCATTACCCCCATCACCCCCAATGCCCCCAATGTCCCCATTGACCTCATCACCCCCATTGCCCCCCTGTCCCACCCTTCATCTCCAGCATGACGGAGACCAGTTCATCCCAGTGTCCCCATCGCCCCCATTGTCCCCATCACCGCCATGTCCCCATTGCCCCCAATGTCCCCACTGTCCCCAATGCCCCATTATGTCCCACCCTTCATCTCCAGCATGACGGAGGCCGGCACGTCCCAGTGTCCCCATCGCCCCCATCATCCCCATGTCCCCATTGTCCCCATCACCCCCATTGTCCCCATCGCCCCCATTGCCCCCAGTGTCCCCAATGCCCCCAGTGTCCCCATGTCCCACCCTTCATCTCCAGCATGACGGAGGCCGGCACGTCCCATTGCCCCCATCATCCCCATGTCCCCATTGTCCCCATCACCCCCATTGTCCCCATCGCCCCCTGTCCCACCCTTCATCTCCAGCATGACGGAGGCCAGCTCATCCCAGTGTCCCCATCACCCCCATTGTCCCCATTGTCCCCATCACCCCCATTGTCCCCATCGCCCCCTGTCCCACCCTTCATCTCCAGCATGACGGAGGCCGGCATGTCCCAGTGTCCCCATGTCCCCATTGTCCCCAATGCCCCATTGTCCCCATTATGTCCCACCCTTCATCTCCAGCATGACGGAGGCCGGCACGTCCTCGCCCTCGGCCTCCCTGCGCAGCTCCAGGCGCCGCTTCCACTCGTCCTCGTCGGGCACCACGACCACGACCTTGCGCTGGAACCCGCGGAACAGCTGCAGCTTGCGCCGCTGCCCCGAGTTGTACACGTTGCACTGCGGGTGACAACGACACCGCGTCAGGGACACCGCGACAGGGACACCGCGACAGGGACACCGCGACAGGGACACCGCGACAGGGACACCGCGACAGGGACGGCTGCAGCTTGCGCCGCTGCCCCGAGTTGTACACGTTGCACTGCGGGTGACAACGACACCGCGTCAGGGACACCGTGGGGACACCGCGACAGGGACACCGCGACAGGGACACCGCGACAGGGACACCGCGTCAGGGACACCGCGACGGGGACACCGCGACAGGGACACCGCGACCGGAACAGCTGCAGCTTGCGCCGCTGCCCCGAGTTGTACACGTTGCACTGCGGGTGACAACGACACCGCGTCAGTGACACCGCGACAGGGACACCGCGACAGGGACACCGCGACAGGGACACCGCGACCGGAACAGCTGCAGCTTGCGCCGCTGCCCCGAGTTGTACACGTTGCACTGCGGGTGACAACAACACCGCGAGGACAACACGGGGCCACCGGAGTGCAGAACAGCGCCGGAACAGCTCAGAACGGCGCCAAAATAGGCAAAAAAAGGCGCCCAAATTGGCTCAGAAATGGCACCAAAATTGGCTCAAACGGCAACAAAATCGGCTCAGAAATGGCATCCAAATCGGTTCAGAAATGGTGACAAAATCAGCACAAAAACGGCACCAGAACTGGCTCAAAACAGCACCGGAATCAGCTCAGAAACGGTGCCAGAATTGGCTCAGAAATGGTGACAAAATCGGCTCAAAAACGGCGCCAAAATCGGCTCAAAAATGGCAACAAAATCGGCTCAAAAACGGCACCAGAGCTGCCTCAAGAATGGCGCCAAAGTTGCCTCAAAAACGGCGCCAAAATCAGCTCAAAAATGGCACCAGAGTTGCCTCAAAAACGGTCCCCAAATCGGCTCAAAAATGGCGCCAAAATCACCTCAAAAATGGTGCCAAAATCACCTCAAAAATGGCGCCAAAATCAGCTCAGGGGCAAAATGGCGCCAGAATGGCCCCTTTCGCTGCTCCAGGGCGCCGTTCCCCCCCAAAAGGGGTTAATGAATTGGGGAAGGGGGTCCCGAGGGGCAGGGTTAATTACCGGGGGGTTAATTAAGGGGTTAATTAGGGGGCGCACCTGGTCCAGGATGAAGTTGCGCCGGGCGCGCGGCGCGATCTGCACCAGCTTGCTCAGGCACTGCGCCGCCTGCTGAGTCAGCAGATCCCGCGCCGCCGCGTCCAGCTCGGGGACCGACGGACCGCGGGGCTGCGGACGGACACGCGGACACGGTCAGGGACGGACACACCGGACAGGGACGGACACACGGACAGGGGACGGACACACGGACAGGGGACGGACACATGGACACGGTCAGGGACGGACACACGGACGGGGGACAGACACACGGACGGGGGACGGACACACGGACACAGGGATGGAGACACGAACACAGGGACAGACACACGGGCACAGGGACAGACACACGGACACAGACAGGGGACGGACACACGGACGGGGGACGGACACACGGACGGGGGACGGACACACGGACGGGGGACGGACACACGGACAGGGGACGGACACACGGACACAGTCAGGGGACGGACACACAGATGGGGGATGGACACACGGACATGGTCAGGGACGGAGACACGGACGGGGGATGGACACACAGACCCGTCAGGGACGGACACACGGACACAGGGACAGACACACGGACACAGGGACAGACACACGGACACACGGTCAGGGGACAGACACACGGACAGGGGACACGGGGACAGACACACGGACGCCGTCAGGGGACGGACACACGGACAGGGGACACGGGGACAGACACACGGACGCAGTTGGGAGGGGAAAATGGGGAGAAAACAGGTGGGATTTGAGCACCAAAAGGGTGAAAATGTGGAACCCCCCCCGTGTCCCCATTTCGGGGTGTCCCCTGGTTTCGGGGTGTCCCCATTGTTTTGGGGTCCCCCCCATTTCAGGGTCCCTCACCCTCACCCTCATCTGGCACAGGACACTCTGGCTGCCCAGCCCCCCATGTCCCCATTGTTTTGGGGTGTCCCCATTGTTGTGTTTTGGGGTCCCCATTGATTTTCGGGGTGTCTCACCCTCATCTGGCGCAGGACACTCTCGCTGCCCAGCACCCCCCCCGTGTCTCCCCCATTGTTTCGGGGTGTCCCCATGGTTTTTTGGGGTCCCCTCTCACCCTCATCTGGCGCAGGACGCTCTCGCTGCCCAGCCCCCCCCCCCCCATGTCCCCATTGTTTTGGGGTGTCCTCATTGTTGTTTTTTGGGGTCCCCATGTTGTTTTTGGGGTCTCACCCTCATCTGGCGCAGGACGCTCTCGCTGCCCAGCCCCCCCCGTGTCCCCATTGTTGTGTTTTGGGGTGTCCCCATTGTCTCGGGGTGTCTCACCCTCATCTGGCGCAGGACGCTCTCGCTGCCCAGCCCCCTCCCCGTGTCCCCATTGTTGTGTTTTGGGGTCCCCATTGATTTTCGGGGTGTCTCACCCTCATCTGGCGCAGGACGCTCTCGCTGCCCAGCCCCCCCCGTGTCTCCCCCATGGTTTTGGGGTGTCCCCATTGTTTTGGGGTGTCCCCATGGTTTTTTGGGGTCTCACCCTCATCTGGCGCAGGACGCTCTGGATGCCCAGCCCCCCCCCCCCCCGTGTCCCCATTGTTGTTTTTTGGGGTCCCCATGTTGTTTTTGGGGTCCCTCACCCTCATCTGGCGCAGGACGCTCTCGCTGCCCAGCACGTTGAAGCGCTTCTCGCGGTTCTCGCGCGTGTGCTGCTGCGCCCACGTCGTCTTCCCCGCGCCCGGCAGCCCCACCAGCAGCAGCACCTGGTTTGGGGAGAAAACGCGGGAAAACGGGCAACAACGTGAGAGAAAATGTGGGAGGGCAGCCCCACCAGCAGCAGCACCTGGTTGGGGAGAAAACGCGGGAAAATGGGCAACAATGTGAGTGAAAACGTGGGAGGGCAGCCCCACCAGCAGCAGCACCTGGTTTGGGGAGAAAACGCGGGAAAATGGGCAACAACGTGAGTGAAAACACCCGGAAACGAGAAACGGGAGTGAGAACACCCGAAAACGGGCAACAACGTGAGTGAAAACACCCGGAAACGGGAAATGGGAGTGAGAACACCCGGAAACAGGCAACACCGTGAGTGAAAACACCCGGAAACGGGAAACGGGAGTGAGAACACCCGGAAACGGGCAACAATGTGAGTGAAAACACCCGGAAACGGGAAACGTGAGCGAGAACGCCCGGAAACGGGAAACGGGAGCGAAAACACCCGGAAATGGGAAACGGGAGCGAAAACACCCGGAAACGGGAAACGGGAGTGAAAACGCCCGGAAACGGGAAACGGGAGCGAGAACGCCCGGAAACAGGAAACGGGAGCAAGAACGCCCGGAAACGGGAGCGAAAACGGGAAACATGAGCGGGAACACCCGGAAACGGGCAACAACGTGAACGAGAACACCCGGAAACAGGCAACAACGTGAGCAAAAACACCCGGAAACGGGCAACAACGTGAGCAAAAACATGGGAGAAAACGCCCGGAAACGGGCAACAACGTGAGCGAAAAGACCCAGAAACGGGCAATGTGAGCGTTTGGGGAGAAAACGTGGGAAAATGGGCAACGTGAGTGATAACACCACAAAACGGGCAACAAAGTGAGTGAAAACATGGGAGAAAACGCCTGGAAACGGGCAACAATGTGAGCAAAAACACCCAAAACCAGGCAACAATGTGAGTGAAAACATGGGAAACGGGCAACATGTTTGGGGAGAAAACGCGGGAAAACAGGCAACATCAATGAGAACGCGGGAGCAAACGGGCAACGTGAGCAAGAATGCGTGGAAACGGGCAACGTGAGTGAAAACGCCCAAAAACGGGCAACGTGAACAAAAACGCGGGAGAAAACGGGCAACGTGAGCGAGAATGTGGGAGAAAACACCCGGAAACGGGCAACAACGTGAGCGAGAACATGGGAGAAAACACCCGGAAACGGGCAACGTGAGCGAGAACATGGGAGAAAACACCCGGAAATGGGCAACGTGAGCGAGAACATGGGAGAAAACACCCGGAAACGGGCAACGTGAGCGAGAACATGGGAGAAAACACCCGGAAACGGGCAACGTGAGCGAGAACATGGGAGAAAACACCCGGAAACGGGCAACGTGAGCAAGAACATGGGAGAAAACACCCGGAAACGGGCAACGTGAGCGAGAACATGGGAGAAAACACCCGGAAACGGGCAACGTGAGCGAGAACATGGGAGAAAACACCCGGAAACGGGCAACGTGAGCGAGAACATGGGAGAAAACACCCGGAAACGGGCAACGTGAGCGAGAACATGGGAGAAAACACCTGGAAACGGGCAACGGGAGCGAGAACATGGGAGAAAACACCTGGAAACGGGCAACGTGAGCGAGAACATGGGAGAAAACACCCGGAAACGGGCAACAACGTGAGCGAGAACATGGGAGAAAACACCCGGAAACGGGCAACGTGAGCGAGAACATGGGAGAAAACACCCGGAAATGGGCAACGTGAGCGAGAACATGGGAGAAAACACCCGGAAACGGGCAACGTGAGCGAGAACATGGGAGAAAACACCCGGAAACGGGCAACGTGAGCGAGAACATGGGAGAAAACACCCGGAAACGGGCAACGTGAGCGAGAACATGGGAGAAAACACCCGGAAACGGGCAACGTGAGCGAGAACATGGGAGAAAACACCCGGAAACGGGCAACGTGAGCGAGAACATGGGAGAAAACACCCGGAAACGGGCAACGTGAGCGAGAACATGGGAGAAAACACCCGGAAACGGGCAACGTGAGCGAGAACATGGGAGAAAACACCCGGAAACGGGCAACGGGAGCGAGAACATGGGAGAAAACACCTGGAAACGGGCAACGGGAGTGAGAACATGGGAGAAAACGCCCGGAAACGGGCAACGGGAGTGAGAACATGGGAGAAAACGCCCGGAAACGGGCAACGTGAGCGAGAACATGGGAGAAAACGCCCGGAAACGGGCAACGTGAGCGAGAACATGGGAGAAAACGCCCGGAAACGGGCAACGTGAGCGAGAACATGGGAGAAAACACCCGGAAACGGGCAACGTGAGCGAGAACGTGGGAGAAAACACCCGGAAACGGGCAACGTGAGCGAGAACGTGGGAGAAAACACCCGGAAACGGGCAACGTGAGCGAGAACATGGGAGAAAACACCCGGAAACGGGCAACGTGAGCGAGAACATGGGAGAAAACACCCGGAAACGGGCAACGTGAGCGAGAACATGGGAGAAAACACCCGGAAACGGGCAACGTGAGCGAGAACATGGGAGAAAACACCCGGAAACGGGCAACGTGAGCGAGAACGTGGGAGAAAACACCCGGAAACGGGCAACGTGAGCGAGAACATGGGAGAAAACACCCGGAAACGGGCAACGTGAGCGAGAACATGGGAGAAAACACCCGGAAACGGGCAACGTGAGCGAGAACGTGGGAGAAAACACCCGGAAACGGGCAACGTGAGCGAGAACGTGGGAGAAAACACCCGGAAACGGGCAACGTGAGCGAGAACATGGGAGAAAACACCCGGAAACGGGCAACGTGAGCGAGAACATGGGAGAAAACACCCGGAAACGGGCAACGTGAGCGAGAACATGGGAGAAAACACCCGGAAACGGGCAACGTGAGCGAGAATGTGGGAGAAAACACCCGGAAACGGGCAACGTGAGCGAGAACATGGGAGAAAACACCTGGAAACGGGCAACGTGAGCGAGAACGTGGGAGAAAACACCCGGAAACGGGCAACGTGAGCGAGAACGTGGGAGAAAACACCCGGAAACGGGCAACGTGAGCGAGAACATGGGAGAAAACGCCCGGAAACGGGCAACGTGAGCGAGAACATGGGAGAAAACACCCGGAAACGGGCAACGTGAGCGAGAACATGGGAGAAAACACCCGGAAACGGGCAACGTGAGCGAGAACATGGGAGAAAACACCCGGAAACGGGCAACGTGAGCGAGAACATGGGAGAAAACGCCCGGAAACGGGCAACGTGAGCGAGAACATGGGAGAAAACACCTGGAAATGGGCAACGTGAGCGAGAACATGGGAGAAAACACCCGGAAACGGGCAACGTGAGCGAGAACATGGGAGAAAACACCCGGAAACGGGCAACGTGAGCGAGAACATGGGAGAAAACACCCGGAAACGGGCAACGTGAGCGAGAACATGGGAGAAAACACCCGGAAACGGGCAACGTGAGCGAGAACATGGGAGAAAACACCCGGAAACGGGCAACGTGAGCGAGAACATGGGAGAAAACACCCGGAAACGGGCAACGTGAGCGAGAACATGGGAGAAAACACCCGGAAACGGGCAACGTGAGCGAGAACATGGGAGAAAACACCCGGAAACGGGCAACGTGAGCGAGAACATGGGAGAAAACACCTGGAAACGGGCAACGGGAGTGAGAACATGGGAGAAAACGCCCGGAAACGGGCAACGTGAGCGAGAACATGGGAGAAAACACCCGGAAACGGGCAACGTGAGCGAGAACATGGGAGAAAACACCTGGAAACGGGCAACGGGAGCGAGAACATGGGAGAAAACGCCCGGAAACGGGCAACGGGAGTGAGAACATGGGAGAAAACGCCCGGAAACGGGCAACGTGAGCGAGAACATGGGAGAAAACACCCGGAAACGGGCAACGTGAGCGAGAACATGGGAGAAAACACCCGGAAACGGGCAACGTGAGCGAGAACGTGGGAGAAAACACCCGGAAACGGGCAACGTGAGCGAGAACGTGGGAGAAAACACCCGGAAACGGGCAACGTGAGCGAGAACATGGGAGAAAACACCCGGAAACGGGCAACGTGAGCGAGAACATGGGAGAAAACGCCCGGAAACGGGCAACGGGAGTGAGAACATGGGAGAAAACGCCCGGAAACGGGCAACGTGAGCGAGAACATGGGAGAAAACACCCGGAAACGGGCAACGTGAGCGAGAACATGGGAGAAAACACCCGGAAACGGGCAACGTGAGCGAGAACATGGGAGAAAACACCCGGAAACGGGCAACGTGAGCGAGAACGTGGGAGAAAACACCCGGAAACGGGCAACGTGAGCGAGAACGTGGGAGAAAACACCCGGAAACGGGCAACGTGAGCGAGAACGTGGGAGAAAACACCCGGAAACGGGCAACGTGAGCGAGAACATGGGAGAAAACACCCGGAAACGGGCAACGTGAGCGAGAACGTGGGAGAAAACACCCGGAAACGGGCAACGTGAGCGAGAACGTGGGAGAAAACACCCGGAAACGGGCAACGTGAGCGAGAACATGGGAGAAAACACCCGGAAACGGGCAACGTGAGCGAGAACATGGGAGAAAACACCCGGAAACGGGCAACGTGAGCGAGAACATGGGAGAAAACACCCGGAAACGGGCAACGTGAGCGAGAACATGGGAGAAAACACCCGGAAACGGGCAACGTGAGCGAGAACGTGGGAGAAAACACCTGGAAACGGGCAACGTGAGCGAGAACGTGGGAGAAAACACCCGGAAACGGGCAACGTGAGCGAGAACGTGGGAGAAAACACCCGGAAACGGGCAACGTGAGCGAGAACATGGGAGAAAACACCCGGAAACGGGCAACGGGAGTGAGAACATGGGAGAAAACGCCCGGAAACGGGCAACGTGAGCGAGAACATGGGAGAAAACACCCGGAAACGGGCAACGTGAGCGAGAACATGGGAGAAAACGCCCGGAAACGGGCAACGTGAGCGAG
Organism: Streptopelia decaocto; assembly: GCF_964273445.1. NCBI lineage: Eukaryota > Metazoa > Chordata > Aves > Columbiformes > Columbidae > Streptopelia > Streptopelia decaocto. Next base: position 18,572 of record NW_028116310.1, read on the forward strand.
AACATGGGAGAAAACACCCGGAAACGGGCAACGTGAGCGAGAACATGGGAGAAAACACCTGGAAACGGGCAACGGGAGCGAGAACATGGGAGAAAACACCTGGAAACGGGCAACGGGAGCGAGAACATGGGAGAAAACGCCCGGAAACGGGCAACGGGAGTGAGAACATGGGAGAAAACACCCGGAAACGGGCAACGTGAGCGAGAACATGGGAGAAAACACCCGGAAACGGGCAACGTGAGCGAGAACATGGGAGAAAACACCCGGAAACGGGCAACGGGAGCGAGAACGTGGGAGAAAACACCCGGAAACGGGCAACGTGAGCGAGAACGTGGGAGAAAACACCCGGAAACGGGCAACGTGAGCGAGAACATGGGAGAAAACACCCGGAAACGGGCAACGTGAGCGAGAACATGGGAGAAAACGCCCGGAAACGGGCAACGGGAGTGAGAACATGGGAGAAAACGCCCGGAAACGGGCAACGTGAGCGAGAACATGGGAGAAAACACCCGGAAACGGGCAACGTGAGCGAGAACATGGGAGAAAACACCCGGAAACGGGCAACGTGAGCGAGAACATGGGAGAAAACACCCGGAAACGGGCAACGTGAGCGAGAACGTGGGAGAAAACACCCGGAAACGGGCAACGTGAGCGAGAACGTGGGAGAAAACACCCGGAAACGGGCAACGTGAGCGAGAACGTGGGAGAAAACACCCGGAAACGGGCAACGTGAGCGAGAACATGGGAGAAAACACCCGGAAACGGGCAACGTGAGCGAGAACGTGGGAGAAAACACCCGGAAACGGGCAACGTGAGCGAGAACGTGGGAGAAAACACCCGGAAACGGGCAACGTGAGCGAGAACATGGGAGAAAACACCCGGAAACGGGCAACGTGAGCGAGAACATGGGAGAAAACACCCGGAAACGGGCAACGTGAGCGAGAACATGGGAGAAAACACCCGGAAACGGGCAACGTGAGCGAGAACATGGGAGAAAACACCCGGAAACGGGCAACGTGAGCGAGAACGTGGGAGAAAACACCTGGAAACGGGCAACGTGAGCGAGAACGTGGGAGAAAACACCCGGAAACGGGCAACGTGAGCGAGAACGTGGGAGAAAACACCCGGAAACGGGCAACGTGAGCGAGAACATGGGAGAAAACGCCCGGAAACGGGCAACGTGAGCGAGAACGTGGGAGAAAACACCCGGAAACGGGCAACGTGAGCGAGAACATGGGAGAAAACACCCGGAAACGGGCAACGTGAGCGAGAACATGGGAGAAAACACCCGGAAACGGGCAACGTGAGCGAGAACATGGGAGAAAACGCCCGGAAACGGGCAACGTGAGCGAGAACATGGGAGAAAACACCTGGAAATGGGCAACGTGAGCGAGAACATGGGAGAAAACACCCGGAAACGGGCAACGTGAGCGAGAACATGGGAGAAAACACCCGGAAACGGGCAACGTGAGCGAGAACATGGGAGAAAACACCCGGAAACGGGCAACGTGAGCGAGAACATGGGAGAAAACACCCGGAAACGGGCAACGTGAGCGAGAACATGGGAGAAAACACCCGGAAACGGGCAACGTGAGCGAGAACATGGGAGAAAACACCCGGAAATGGGCAACGTGAGCGAGAACATGGGAGAAAACACCCGGAAACGGGCAACGTGAGCGAGAACATGGGAGAAAACACCTGGAAACGGGCAACGGGAGTGAGAACATGGGAGCAGCGGGTGTGGGGAACGTTGTGCACGCCTCACCTCGCAGTCCTCGGCGCTGCGCGGCGCCGCCGGCAGGCGCACGCGCAGCTCGGGCGGCAGCGCGTGGATGAAGGTGAAGCCGGCGGGCGGCGGGTGCAGCGGCTGCTCGCGCTGCCCGAAGTTCAGCTCCACGGCGCAGTTGCGGCACAGCACGTGCGGGAACAGCGCCCGCCCGCCCAGCGCCGCGCGCGGCACCGCGAACGCCGCGCCCAGCGCCTCCCCGTTCTTGGAGAACGACAGCTCCACCGCCTCGCCCTCGAAGTCCTGCGGAGATAGAGAAACATCAGCATAGAAACCATGAAAATCCCATCTGGAACGTCAACACGGCGGCTCCAGCGCCTCGCCATCAAAGTCCTGCGGAGATAGAGAAACATCAGCATAGAAACCATGAAAATCCCATCTGGAACATCAACACGGTGGCTCCAGCGCCTCGCCATCAAAGTCCTGCGGAGATAGAGAAACATCAGCATAGAAACCATGAAAATCCCATCTGGAACGTCAACACGGTGGCTCCAGCGCCGCCCCCTCTAAGTCCTGTGGGAGATAGAGAAACATCAGCATAGAAACCATGAAAATCCCATCTGGAACGTCAACACGGTGGCTCCAGCGCCTCGCCATCAAAGTCCTGCGGAGATAGAGACAGCCATTGGAATCCTGCAGACAACGTCAATGTGGCGGCTCCACCGCCTCGCCATCAAAGTCCTGCGGAGATAGAGACACGGCCATTGGAATCCTGCAGACAACGTCAATGTGGCGGCTCCACCGCCTCGCCATCAAAGTCCTGCGGAGATAGAGACACGGCCATTGGAATCCTGCAGACAACGTCAACGTGGCGGCTCCAGCGCCTCGCCATCAAAGTCCTGCGGAGATAGAGACACATCAGCATGGCGGCCATTGAAATCCTGCATAGAACATCAACATGGCGGCTCCGGCGCCTCGCCATCAAAATCCTATGGGAGATACAGAAATGTGCGCACAACACCCATTGAAATCCTGTCTGAAACGTCAACACAGCGGCTCCAGCGCCTCGCCATCAAAGTCCTGAGTGAGATAGAGAAATATCAGCACAACAGCCATTGGAATCCCGTCTGGAATGTCAACACGGCGGCTCCAGCGCCGCCCCCTCAAAGTCCTGTATGAGATAGAGAAACATCAGCATGGCAGCCATTGAAATCCCATCTGGAACGTCAACACGGTGGCTCCACCACCTTGCCCTCGAAGTCCTGAGTGAGAAACAGAAATGAGCACAACAGCTATGAAAATCCTGTCTAGAACATCAACATGGTGGCTCCATCACCGCCCCCTCAAGGTCCTGAGTGAGATAGAGAAATGTGAGCACAACAGCTATTGAAATCCTGTCTAGAACATCAACATGGTGGCTCCAGCGCCTCCCCATCAAAGTGCTGAGTGAGATAGAAAAACATCAGCACAAGAACCATTGAAATCCTGTCTAGAACATCAACGTGGCAGCTCCAGCGCCACCCCCTCAAAGTCCTTTATGAGATACAAAAACATTAACATGACAGCCATTGGAATCCTGTCTGGATCGTCAACACAGCGGCTCCAGCGCCTCCCCCTTGAAATCCTGCGAGAGATACAGGAATGTGAGCACAAGAGCCATTGAAATCCTGTCTGGAACGTCAACATGGCGGCTCCAGCGCCTCCCCCTCAAAATGCTATGGGAGATAGAGAAACATGAGCACAACGGCCATTGAAATCCTGTCTGTAACGTCAACAAGACAGCTCCACCACCTCGGCCTTGAAGTCCTGAGCGAGAAACAGAAATGTGAGCACAACAGCCACTGAAATCCTGTCTGGAACGTCAACGTGGCGGCTCCAGCGCCTCACCAAGGTCCTTTTTTCCCCCCATTTCCCCCCCTTTTCCCCTTTTCCTGCCCTTCCCCCCCCTCACCGCGAAGCAGCCGATGACGTCGCCCTCGCCGAAGCTCGGCCCGAACTCCTCGAAGGCGCCGTTCTCCACCTTCAGCCCCCGCCCGTCGTAGCCGTAGGAAAACTCGTCCTCCCCTGCGGCGCCGCGGCCTCGTTAGCCCGGTAACGGGGGGGGAGGGGGGACGCGGGGGGTGGGGGAGGGGCGGCCGTTACCGAGCTGCGAGTGCGAGAAGTCGACGGACCAGCCCACGCGCAGCAGCGGCAGCTCGGCGCCGCCGTCCTTCACCGGCAGGTTCTGCGCCACCTGCGGCCAAACCGCGCTCCGCACCACGAGCCCCAACGGCCCCGGGGGGGGCGGGAGCCACCGGGGGGGCGCGGAAACGCCCCAAAAACGGGACGAAACGGCCCCGAAACGCCGGGAAACGCCCCAGAAACGCCCGAGAAATGGTGGGAAATGCCCCCAAACACCCGGGAAATGGCAGGAAACGTCCCCAAACGCCTGGGAAATGTCAGGAAACGCCCCCAAACGCCTGGGAAACGCCCCCAAACGCCTGGGAAATGTCAGGAAACGCCCCCAAACGCCTGGGAAATGCCCCCAAAACGCCCGAGAAATGTCAGGAAACGCCCCCAAAACGTGGGGAAACGCCCCCCCAGAACGCACCCCCTGGGAAACGCCCCCCCGGAACGCCACCAAAATGCTGGGAAACGCCCCCAAAACGTGGGGAAACGCCCCCCGAACGCCTGGGAAATGTCAGGAAACGCCCCCAAACGCCTGGGAAACGCCCCCAAATGTGGGGAAACGCCCCCAAAATGCCAGGAAACGTCCCCTGGGATACCCCGAAACGTTGGGAAACACCCCCCAGAACACACCCCCCAGAACTCCCCCAAAACGCTGCGAAACGCCCCCGAAACACTGAGAAACGTCCCCGAAACATGGGGAAACGCCCCCAAAACGCCCCCCCACCAAACACCCGGGAAACGCCCCCACCAGAAGCCCCAAAACGACCCCAAAAACTGCACCAACCCCCCCAAAACGGGCAAGAAAAACCCCAGAATTGCAAAGAAAACGGCCACGAGACCCCCCAAGAACCCACAGGAAAGCCCCCAAACCCCGGAAACCGCCCCAAAGCCCCGGAAACGGCCCCAAACTCCCGGAAACGGCCCCAAAACACCCCGGAAATGGCCCCAAAACACCCCGGAAACGGCCCCAAACCCCCGGAAACGGCCCCAAAACCCTGGAAACGGCCCCAAAGCCCCGGAAACGGCCCCAAAACCCCGGAAACGGCCCCAAACCCCTGGAAATGGCCCCAAAGCCCCGGAAACGGCCCCAAAACCCTGGAAACGGCCCCAAACCCCTGGAAATGGCCCCAAAGCCCCAGAAACGGCCCCAAAGCCCTGGAAACCACCCAAAAACCCCCAGAAACCGCCCCCAAACCCCCGGAAATGGCCCCAAACCCCCAAAAACGGCCCCCAAGCCCCGGAAACGGCCCCAAACCCCCCGGAAATGGCCCCAAAACACCCCGGAAACGGCCCCAAAACACCCCGGAAACGGCCCCGAAACCCTGGAAACGGCCCCAAAACCCCGGAAACCACCCCAAAACCCCCCGGAAACCGCCCCAAAACCCCCCGGAAACCGCCCCAAAGCCCCGGAAACGGCCCCAAAGCCCCTGGAAACGGCCCCAAAGCCCCGGAAACCGCCCCCAAACTCCCGGAAACCGCCCCCAAACTCGCCGGAAACTGCCCCCAAACCCTCGGAAGTGGCCCCAAAGCCCTGCAAACAGCCCCCAAACTCCCTGGAAATGGCCCCAAAACCCCCGGAAATGGCCCCAAAACCCCCGGAAACCGCCGCAAAACCCTCGGAAGTGGCCCCAAAGCCCTGGAAACGGCCCCAAAGCCCCGGAAACGGCCCCAAAGCCCCTGGAAACGGCCCCAAAGCCCCGGAAACCGCCCCAAACCCTCGGAAACCGCCCCCAAACCCCCGGAAACTGCCCCCAAACCCTTGGAAGTGGCCCCAAAGCCCTGCAAACAGCCCCCAAACTCCCTGGAAACGGCCCCAAAGCCCCGGAAACGCCCCCAAAGCCCCGGAAACCGCCCCCAAACCCCCAGAAAAGGCCCCCAAACCCCCCGGAAACGGCCCCCAAGCCCCGGAAACTGCCCCCAAACCCTCGGAAACGGCCCCCAAACCCCTGGAAACGGCCCCAACACCCCCGGAAACGGCCCCAAACCCCCAAAAACCGCCCCAAACCCCCAGACACCGCCCCCAAACACCCGGAAACGCCCCCAAAGCCCCGGAAACGGCCCCAATCCCGGAAGCGGGCGCACCGCACCTTGGCCTCGAAGCAGACGCGCCCGGCGCCGACGCCGTGGGTGCTGCGCGCGCCCGCCCAGAGCGCCGGGAAGCGCTCGGCGAACAGCGGGCGCCCCCCGTACCCGTCCCGCGTCGCCTGGAACTGCAGGTCCGACGTGTCTGCGGGAACAACGCTCTGAAACGCCACGATTCGCCCCAAAAACGCCCCGAAACCGCCACGATTCGCCCCAAAAACGCCCCCAAACCACCCCGATTCGCCCCAAAACCGCCCCAAAACCACCCCCATTCGCCCCAAAACCACCCCAAAAACACCCCCATTCGCCCCAAAACCGCCCCAAAACCACCCCAAAACCACCCCGATTCACCCCAAAACAGCCCCAAAACCACCCCGATTCACCCCAAAACCACCCCGATTCACCCCAAAACTGCCCCGAAACCACCCTGATTCACCCCAAAACCGCCCCAAAACCACCCCGATTCACCCCAAAACCGCCCCGAAACCACCCCGATTCACCCCAAAACCGCCCCAAAAACACCCCGATTCGCCCCAAAACCGCCCCAAAAACACCCCCATTCACCCCAAAACCGCCCCAAAACCACCCCGACTCACCCCAAAACCGCCCCAAAACCACCCCAAAAACACCCCCATTCACCCCAAAAACACCCCCATTCGCCCCAAAACCGCCCCGATTCGTCCCAAAAACACCCTGATTCAACCCAAAACGGCCCCAAAACTGCCCCGATTCAGCCCAAAAACCCTCCACCTGAAACCGCCCCCCAACCACACCAACCCACCCCCAAACCGCCCCGATTCGCCCCCAAAATGGATCCACGAAGCCTTTGCCCCAAAACTGCCCCAATTCAACCCAAAACTGCCCCAAAACCAGCCTGATTCAACCCAAAATGGATCCACAAAGCCTTCACTCCAAAACTGCTCCAAAACCACCCCAATTCAACCCAAAACTGCCCCACAAACCTCTGCCCAAAAGCGCCCCAAAACCGCACCGATTCGCCCCCAAACAGCCCCGATTCACCCCAAAACCGCCCCAATTTGCCCCAAAATTGATCCACAAAGCCTTCAACCCCCAAAACCACCCTGATCCGCCCCAAAACAGCCCCAATTCAACCCGAAACCACAATTCACCCAAAAACCGCCCCGCAAACCCTCCACCTGAAATCACCCCGATTTGCCCCAAAACGGCCCTGATTCGCCCCAAAATGACCTCGTAAACCCTCCCCCCAAAATTGCCCCAATTCACCCCAAATGGCCCTGATCCGCCCCAAAACTTGGGCAAAACGGCGCCCGGCGCATCTGCAGCACCACGGCTGATACGAAAACCCCCAAATTTGCCCAAAATCGCGGAAACTCGCCCCAAATTGGCCCCGGAGCCCGTACAGGTGTCCAGGATGACGAGCGTCTCGTCCTCGTCCTCGCGCGGCTCCTCCTCGGGGGGGGGCGGCGACTTGGAGCTGCGCGGGGGGGGGCTCGTCAGCGGGGGGTTAATTAGCGGGGGGGTTAATTAGCGGGGGTGTTAATGATGGGGTTGATTACCGGCTGCTGTGCGCCTCCTCGCGGAACTCGTGGTACGCGCGGCCGTGCTCGTCCTTCTCGTCGCGCTGGCGCTTGAGCCCCCGGCGCTCGACGTCGGCGCCGACCGCGCCGTCCGGCTCCCCCGGGGCCGCCGGCTCCGCCACACCTGGAACAACACCCGAAACAACACCCCAACGTTAACAACACCCCAACGTTACACCCCAACAACACCCCAACGTCACACCGTCCGGCTCCCCCGGGGCCGCCGGCTCCGCAACACCTGGAACAACACCCGAAACAACACCCCAACGTTACACCCCAACAACACCCCAACGTTACACTGTCCGGCTCCCCCGGGGCCGCCGGCTCCGCCACACCTGGAACAACACCCGAAACAACACCCCAACGTTAACAACACCCCAACGTCACACCGTCCGGCTCCCCCGGGGCCGCCAGTTCCGCAACACCTGGAACAACACCCGAAACAACACCCCAACGTTACACCCCAACGTTACACCCCAACGTTACACCGGAAACAACACCCCAACGTTAACAACACCCCAACGTCACACCGTCCGGCTCCCCCGGGGCTGCCGGCTCCGCCACACCTGGAACAACACCCGAAACAACGCCCCAACGTTACACCGGAAAACAACGCCCCAACGTTACACCCGAAAACAACGCCCCAACGTTACACCCGAAAACAACACCCCAACGGTACACTGTCCAGCTCCCCCGCGGCCGCCGGCTCCGCCACACCTGGAACAACACCCCAAAGTTACACCGGAAACAACACCCCAACGTTACACCCGAAACAACACCCCAATGTTACACCCGAAACAACACCCCAACGCTACACCGGAAAACAACACCCCAACGGTACACCGGAAAACAACACGCCAACGGTACACCCGAAACAACACCCCAACGGTACACCCGAAACAACACCCCAACGGTACACCCGAAACAACACCCCAACGGTACACCGGAAAACAACACCCCAACGGTACACCCGAAACAACACCCCAACGCTACACCCGAAACAACACCCCAACGGTACACTGTCCAGCTCCCCCGCGGCCGCCGGCTCCGCCACACCTGGAACAACACCCCAAAGTTACACCCGAAACAACACCCCAAAGTTACACCCGGCCAGCCTTCTGAGCCATTTGAGGCCAAAAACCGCCAAATTTACCCCAGAAACGCCAAATTTACCCCGTTCTGAACAATTTGATGCCAAAAACGCCGAATTTACACCAGAAACACCAAATTTACCCCCCTTCTGAGCTATTTGAAGCCAAAAACGCCAAATTTGCACCGTTCTGAGTGTTCAAAGCCAAAAATGCCAAATCTACACCGTTCCAGCTGTTTAAAACCACAAAACGCCAAATTTACACCATTCTGAGCGATTTGATGCCAAAAACACCAAACTTACAGCACAAACACCAAATTTATGCTGTTCTGAGCGATTTGATGCCAGAAACACCAAATTCACGCCATAAACGCCAAATTTACAGCGTTCTGAGCCGTTTGATGCCATAAACGCCAAATTTACACCACAAACGCCAAATTCGCAGCTTAAACACCAAATCTGCGCCATAAACGCCAAATTTAGGCTGTTCTGAGAGATCTGACGCCAAAAACGCCAAATTTACACTGTTTTGAGCGTTCAAAGCCAAAAATGCCAAATTTACACCGTTCCAAGTGTTTGTAAACCCAAAACCGCCAAATCTACACCACAAACCCCAAATTTACACCGTTCTGAGCGGTTCGATGCCAAAAACGCCAAATTTACACCGTTCCTAGAGTTCAAACTCAAAAATGCCAAATTTACACCGTTCTGAACGTTCTGATGCCCAAAACCGCCAAATTTACCCCATAAACACCAAATCCAGCCCGTTCTGAGCGTTCTGATGCCCAAAAAC